>NW_026020815.1:1346831-1550648 GCF_900185275.1 Solanum verrucosum
TAAGTATATTGGTCAAAATTTTATATCCTCAATTAAAGTTAAACTTTGGTTCTTAAAAAGAGATGTTCTTTAATGCTTTTCATTTAATCACATTTTCATTCATTTTAAAATTGCTGTAAGTTAAAGTATTTTTCTCAAATAAACTTTAAAAAATGTAATCAACTCTTTTCAATTAATTGAATATATATATATATATACTTACTTAGTCTTTTCTCAAAAAGGTTTAGTCAATTAATAAGAAATGATTTTCATGTTTTAATTTATTAAATTGGTCTAAAATGAATCAAATAAATTCTAATTAATCTAGTTTTATATTAATATTCTAATCACTTATATTTCGAGTCGAATGTATCATTTTGGACCACCTTCTCTAAAAAATGAAAAATAAAATAAAATGAGTCATTTATTTAATTATTTTCTCAAAGTTAATCGAATATATTGTAAGCTATTATTTTATTTTATTTTTATGTTAAATCATTATTTTTTCTAAAAAAAATAAATAGTCAAATATATTTTAGTCAAGTCGCAGGTCAACCGCATGTTAGCGGGCACTTCGAATGCTTAAACCCTTCTCGAAGTGTAAATTGAACCCCGAACCCTCCTTGGTATTTTCAAATGATTTTTTTTCTGTTTAAATCTTCGAAAATTTTAAGTTTTCTTAATTTCTTTAAAAAATTAAGTGGCGACTCTTTCTAAGTATTTCTCAAATTGTTTTATACTTAGAACATTTCAAAAATGTGATTTTTTAAAGATAGGAAAATTACGACACAACAGAAATGGCGACTTCCGCTGGGGATTTAATTAAGTTCTAACCATAAGATTTGACTTGTTTGACTAATTGTATTAATTGCTAAATTGTTTATCTGCTCTCAACATGTTTAAATTAATATAACTGTCATTGCATTTCATGGCATCTTCCTATTATATTATAGTATATTAAGGACGGTTTCTGCATAATCGCAGCCGGACTTTTTATACTCAACCCTTTTTCGGAAGGATCGGCAATTTATTGGTACGTCATGCGTCCAATGGTTGTCGTGAATTCCAGCCTAAGTTGTCCACTTGGGTTCCCGGTCTTTTAAAGCCACTCTTAGTCAACTAGCGTAGAGCGAAACCACATCCCAATTTTTAGCGCATTTTGAACTAGGTCGACCCAACATCCAAGGCGTGTTGGGCCCATTAGAAGCCCACCTTGTGTCTATTTGGCCCATTTGCCAATAAAAAGACAATCATACTTATATGTTTTAATTGAAGGATGTATATGTCATTTTTAAACAAATCAATTATCAAGTGGGGGTGGGGGGTTAACTTACCTTTATTTGTTTTTCTTGTAGGATGAATCCGACGTTTGAGCCGTTGAGAACCCGAATGGTGACTATTCCTGATCCTTACCTCCAAGTTTGGTGGAAATTCATGAACAAGGAAGATAAAAAGAAAGTTCAAAGACATATAGGCCATCTCCCGTCATTAATGGAAATGGTGGCTTACCCCGACTTGATTGGAACGATGGTGAAATTTTGGGACAGCGACAACATGGTATTTCGATTTGGGGAAGTAGAGTTGACTCCAACTATAGATGAAGTTCTTGCCAGTTACGAGAGTGTTGGCATGTGCAACAAGAGGAAACACCAACCCGATACTGATCTTCTCTTTCCAAAAGTATGGGATTTTGCCGAAATCAAAGAAAAATTGTCACTCGTCAAAGCTGAATGGATGGACAGGCTGCCCGGGTCAAATATTCCACTTCGGAAGTTGTATTATCGATTTGGACGCGCAAGAGCTTATGAGAAGTTTAAAGATGAGTTCGTTTCAGAAGAAAAATGGAAGGAAACACGCCCTCTCGCTTTTGTGATATGTCTACTTGGGACAATGGTGTTTCCCCAAGGACCAAACTACACCATCCATCCAAATGTAGTAATGGTTACTCATGCTATTTTTAATGGAGTAAGCTACGGGCCTGTAAGAAAGTACTACAATTTAGCTCCTATGATCCTTGCTGACATTTACAGGGCGTTGGATAGGTGTAAAAATGGCACACGTTTCTTTCAAGGGTGTAACCTGATACTTCAATGGTGGATGATGCGACACTTGATCAAAGCTCATGATCCAACAGAACCAGATCCCTTGGAAAGACCGAACAGGCTCGAAAGTCACGATTGGTGGGTGCAACGTAATCATTTCAATAGGACTGGAGGCCAAGAGTTTTGGTACCCGAGACTTCAGGGTTTGAGAGAGGAAAATGTGCAGTGGTCTATCCAATGTTTGGTAGTAACAAAACAAATTGTGATCCGAAGTGGAAAGGCCCCCTACTTGATATTTGCTGGGTTGAGAGGAACTCGGCCATATGCTCCTTCTCGAGTACTTAGACAGCTAGGAGGGAAACAAGAGCTTCCTCAGATAGAAGACATGACAAGATTTGTGACGGATCATGAAAATGGCGAAGTCGCTTTTACTAAAAAGATGCTTCAATTATGGAAGACTCGAAGGGTATTGGGCGAGCCGGTGCCAAATAGGTTTCGTCCGGAATGCTCTAAGGATTACAAAGAATGGTTAAAGAAGAGTCTCGCCGGAACTATCGAACCCGGTCCAAACGTTCCCCATATTATTGCAGATGTTGGTGCCAAGCATCAAATCCGACTTCATCAACTCCAAGAGAAATTTGATAGGAATGAGCTGGAGTATCAACGTCGACACTCAGAAGACGCCAAAGTCATAGCTCAGTTGAAGCAAAAGTTACAAAAATCCAGGCAATGTATGTCAGAATTAGATGATAGCATGGAGCAGCAGATTCAGTCGGTCGAGAGGTTCAGACATCAAGAAGGGGCTCGGTTGGCAAGAGATCACCTATGGGCGAACAGATATGCTATGTGGGAAGAGGTTAGCATCGCCAAGAGGGCCAGACTTGGTGAAAGATCAGGATGAGCTTGGAGTTTGTTATCATCCCCTGCGTGGGACTGCTTTATTTGTACTTTGTCTTGTAATTTATTTTTCGAACTCTTTTCCCCAATTTTATGTTTGTCAAACATTTTTGAATGCTATTAATGAAATATTTTGGGGATAATGAATTGACTTAAAAAGACATATACATCCTTCAATTCGCTAGGCCTACCCTTGGCACAAAAGGGTCACATGCATGTTCAGGACGCGATATTCGTCTGTTTACTTGTGTGCTTTAACTGTTTATGTGGTACGTTGCTTTGAATGAGGACACCCTTAACCCACTCCTTTTCAAAAATTTCCAAAAAAAAAAAAAAAAATTCCTACAATATCCAAATACAAGTTACTACCAAAATGTCCGACCAAAATATCATGAGTCTTGAGTTTCTCAGCCAAAAAAATAAAATCCTACTACGAAATCCTAAAACATTACTCTATTATCTTAGGAAAGGTAAAATTGCTGCTAAGATGGAAAAAAGGAAGGGTATCGACATAGAGCTAACTGAGGAGGATTTGAGGGTGAAATTACAGCGGCTCAGACAAGAGATCCAAGAAACCAGAAAAAGAAGAATAGAAGTGGAGTTTGCCACCGCAATCGTACGAACAGCAAATGCGGCACTAGACGCGGAATTGGCAGCAAAGATGACAAAATGTGCTGTTATAGATGAGGAGACAGTTGCTGTGCGAAAGAAGCGCGATGCCCTCAAAGATATAACCGTGATGCTTCAGAAGTCACATGGAGAGCACTCTTTCTTCAGCCAAGAGGCCGCTAACAGTGATCCTGAAGGTACTGGACCTGAAGCTACCGAAGAAGATACTGGGGAGGAAATTGTCTATATGCCTCCTCTTCAGGGACGGTGGAATGAAGGGAATGAGAAAACCACCCTTGAAGCATATGAGTTTACCCCCCGTGATTAATGCGACAATCAGAAAAAGAATGGCCTGAGTGGAGGCACATTTTATCTTTTAGGAGCTTTATTGTATGCTTTTCACTTTCCTTGTAATCTTCAAGAAATGAATGAATGAAAATGAAACTTCCTTTGTATTCGAACTACGTAGGGCCTGAATTCTCCTTCGGAGATACGTAGGCAGCCTTTCAAGGCCCGGCCCCTATCTTTTGCAAATTTTCTTTTCCCTCTCTTTCATTCAACAATGAAACATTGAGTTCAGATCAACAGATGACAGAAGATGCAGCAAGAAGACCTTAGCTCAACGCAATTTAGCCTTCCTGAGTCACTAGCCCCAAAATAAAACGAGCAAATTCCTGCTTGTTCAAAAAATCAGTCCCCATTACTCGTGGGTTAACGTGTCCTCAGACAAAGCAACTTTTATGTGTTTATCTGCTTTCTATGTGATATCTTGCATTATTCATCTACGACTAATACTGACAGATTTGTCTTTGAGTTGTTCTTCTTTACAGGTAGTTAGAACTGATCTGTGTTGATACACTGGCTGAACACCCCTATTTTACCAGATCAAAAGGGCCTACAGATTCCTTTCCCAGCCAAAATTCACAAAAGGGAAAAACAGCAATGAGTGATAACAACGAAGAACCTGGCCTTACTGATGTCGTGGTGGCTCAGCCCGCCCTTGCTGATCAGAATGAACTGATCCTGCAGTTGATGCAACAAATTGCTGAGATGAGGGTCGAGATGCAGAAAAGACAAGATTTGCCTCCTCCGATTTTTGCTGTCAACACTCAACCAGACGGAAGACCTCCGGCTCAAATTCCCCCTCCTAACGTGGAACAGGCTCAAAACCCATCTTCAAGCCCTGCTCATAATCCCTCCGTCATCGACCTTACTACTCAAAACCCCCATTACGCCTCAGCTTCTTATCAAACGCCACCCCCTCCTCAAAATACCAACCTCCAAGCACCACTCCTTCCCCCTAATGCAAACCACCAAACTAGCCTGCCCCCCCATGGCCAAAACGCTAATAACCCACACACTTCCCTCCCTCACCAAAACCTGTACACCAACCCCCAGACTTATCCCCAAAACTATCACGCCCCATTAAATGGCCAGAGTCCCTCTATCGCTCCACCGCTACCGCAAAAACCCGTTTTCCAAATACCCGTCCCCAACGAGCATGATGTCCATGGTTCGGAGCTCGACCACTATGAGGAGAGGGAGAGAGAGTGGAGGTCAAAGGAAGAGACCGCTAAGATAGATATGAAGGAGGAAATCAGAAAAGCCATGAAGGAGTTGAACTGCATTCCTGAGGTCTCCGGGTTGAGTTACGAAGACCTATGCATTCATCCTAATTTGGACCTCCCGGAAGGGTTCAAGGTGCCAAAATTCGACATCTTTGGAGGAACAGGGAACCCCTTAGCGCACCTGAGGGCCTACTGTGACCAACTCGTGGGAGTTGGGAGAGACGAAGCTTTGTTAATGCGGCTTTTTAGTCGAAGTTTGAGCGGAGAGGCTCTAGAATGGTTTACGTCTCATGAAACGAAACAGTGGTCTAGCTGGAATGCTCTGGCTAAGGACTTCATTGAACGATTCGCCTACAATGTGGAGATCGTTCCTGATCGTTACTCCTTGGAAAAGATGAAGCAGAAGCCAACCGAGAGTTACAGAGAATTTGCATATAGATGGCGAAAGGAAGCAGCTAGAGTTAGACCTCCTATGTCAGAAAAGGAAATTGTTGAAGTGTTTGTGCGGGTGCAGGAACCCGAATATTATGACAGAATTATGTTGCTCGTTGGAGCAAAATTTGCTGAGATAGTCAAGGTAGGTGAGACTATCGAGGATGGATTGAGAACCGGGAAGATTGCCCGTGTTGCTGCCTCGCCCGGATCTTCGGGCTTGTTGAAGAAGAAAAGAGAGGATGTGTCCTCTATCTCTTATGAGGGGAAGAAGACCCCAAGGAAATCATCATCATACCAAGGTCGTTCTCGACCTTCACAGAGTTTGCACCCGGCATGTTATGCACATGTTGATTACCAAAACACCCCTCTTCCCAGCTATCAAAATACTCCCCCTCCTAACTACCAAACTCCCCCTACTATCTACCAAACTCCCCCTCCAGTTTACAATACTCCCCCTCATAACTACCGAAATGCCGCCCCCAACTGTGCCAACGTTCAGATGAATTACCAAACGCCTCCCCCAATGTACCAAACCCCAGCTCCACTTTACCAAAATACCCCCTCGAACTACCAAGCTCCACAACTAAACTACCAAACCAACTCATATCCCAGATATCAAGCCCCCCGTCCAAACACTCCAAACTATCGTCAAATGCCTCCTCCTCAACAAGGCAATTATGATCCCCCCCGTCCTAGATTTGAGAAGAAGCCTGCCAGAATTTTCACTCCGCTTGTCGAAAGCCGAACAAAGCTGTTTGAGCGATTAACTGCGGCAGGATATATTCACCCAGTGGGGCCCAAGCCGGTTGACACTAGCTCAAAGTTTTACAGACCTGATCAGAGGTGCGCGTATCACTCCAACAGTGTCGGACATGATACTGAAGACTGTATTAACCTGAAGCATAAGATTCAAGACCTGATTGATCAGAATGTGGTCTCTCTTCAGACGGTCGCGCCCAATGTCAACAGTAATCCTTTGCCAAATCATGGAGGCGTCACTATCAACATGATAGAGACAGATGACGATTGGTGTGTGTCAAAGGCAATAGTTTCAGTTGTTCCTGATGAACTAGAAAGGGCTGTAGCCTCGTTGAGCATTAGAGAGAAGAAAGAGTTTGTGATTCTGACACCCGAGAAGGTTGTTGCCTTGGTGCCACGGGAAACTCTTACCCAACCAAAGTTTGTGATTGAAACAGCTGTTACTCAGGGTATGACCAGATCCGGCAGGTGCTACACACCGGAAGAGTTGGCTCAAGGAGGGCCGAAGAAGGACCAAGCAAAAAGGCCGATCAGTGAAGCCGAAGCTGAGGAGTTCTGGAGAAAGATGCAGCCAAAAGATTATTCAATCGTGAAGCATTTGGAGAAGACACCAGCTCAGATTTCTGTATGGGCTTTGTTGATGAGCTCACAACTGCATAGGCAAGCGTTGATGAGAGCTTTGGATGACACATATGTGCCTGTGGGTACGAATAGCGACAATCTAGCGGCTATGATAAACCAAGTTGTTCGAGGGCACCAAATTAGTTTCTGTGACGAAGAGCTGCCCTTCGAAGGCAGGATGCACAACAAGGCTCTGCACGTCACTTGTAAGTGTCGAGACAAGATAATAAATCGTATCTTGGTCGATGACGGGTCTGGTCTTAATATTTGCCCACTTTCGACTCTGAGGCAGCTGAAATTTGACTTGGGAAAGCTTCACCAGAACCAAGTGAATGTGAGGGCTTTTGATGGAGTGCAAAGAGATACATTGGGTGCGGTAAACTTGGATATTCTGGTGGGTCCTGCAGAATTTAATGTGGAGTTCCAGGTGTTGGATATCAACACTAGTTATAACCTACTTCTGGGAAGACCGTTTATCCATATGGCCGGGGCTGTGCCGTCTACCCTTCACCAACTGTTAAAATTTGTATGGAAGGACCAGGAATTGGTCATTTATGGTGAAAGGAGTCACGCCAATGGGTGTGCACCAATCGTTGATGATGTCTCTCGAGGTTGCGACTTTTACACGGTGGAGCTGGTAAATGCCACCGATGATGACTTGGCTCCACAGCCTCCTATGCCTACCGTGTACAAATGATTGCTACTGTCATGCTCCAGAATGGTTTCGAACCAGGTTTCGGGTTGGGGAAACATTTCCAAGGAATTGTCGAGCCTATCCAAATCCCCGCCAAAGGAGCGAAGTTTGGTTTGGGGTATGTCCCCACAGAGGCTGATGAAACAGAGATGAAGAACAAGAGTAGTGATCAAGCATTGGCCAGGCCAATTCCCCATCTGTACCAGTCATTCCCGGTGCGAGGATATGTCAATAATGATGGTCTCGGGGAAGGAATCTGTGGCCTTTTTGAGGAGATTGATGCGGTCATTGAGGAAGAGGTTGGGACATCAGGCATCCGTGATGCAGAGCCTGAGGAGCGCTTGAAGAACTGGACCTCCACACCGCTCCTGATTTCCCGCACATCTGGGTAGAAAAGACATGTGTCTTTGTTTGTTTTAAAATCGGTGGTAGTTCGGAAGAGGCCCGAGACCCACCATTTATGCAGTTTATTTGTTTGAAGTTTTTATTTTAAATTCCCTTGTGATGTTTAAAAAAGCAATGGCCCTCGGTCATGGCTAAAGTTTGTGCTTGTCTTTTCGCAATTTAAATGAAAGCCTCTTTTATAAAATATTTGTCACTTATCTGTTTATATTTTATTTTCCTAACTTTGTTTGTTTATGATTTCAGTAATATTAATTTAAAACCTGCCAATGTCATGTCGTGTCATGAACCGAGTGAACAAAATGAGGCAGGTGATGATGAATGTGAGGAATATGAAGAAGAGAATGAGGTTCACGAACATGTTGCTGAAGAGTTTCGACAATTCGAGAATCAACACAAGCCGAATTTGGAAGAAACTGAAACTGTGAATCTCGAAAATGAGGAATGTGTTAAAGAGGTAAGAATCAGTGTCCATCTGACGGAAGCTCAAAGAAGAGACCTGGTTCGTTTGCTTAGGGAGTACATTGATGTATTTGCCTGGTCTTATAGAGATATGCCAGGATTGAGTACGAATATGGTGTCCCACAAGTTGCCAATCAATCCAGATTTCGGTCCAGTAAAACAAAAGACTCGGAAGTTTAAGCCTGAGTTGAGTTTAAAGATCAAAGAGGAGATTACAAAGCAGATCGAGTCCCAAGTAGTTGAAGTGACGCAATATCCAACTTGGTTAGCTAATGTTGTTCCGGTTGCCAAGAAAGATGGAAAAATCAGAATTTGTGTTGACTACAGAGATCTCAACAAAGCTAGCCGAAAGATAATTTTCCATTGCCAAATATTCACATCCTTATTGATAACTGTGCTAAGCATGAGATGCAGTCATTCGTGGATTGTTACGCGGGTTATCACCAGATCCTGATGGACGAAGAAGATGCAGAAAAGACAGCTTTCATCACGCCCTGGGGTGTATATCATTATCGGGTGATGCCATTTGGTCTCAAAAATGCCGGTGCTACTTACATGAGGGCTATGACGACCATTTTTCACGATATGATTCACAAGGAGATCGAGGTGTATGTGGATGATGTCATAATCAAGTCCCGCGAGAGTTCGGATCACTTGACTCACTTGAGGAAATTCTTTGATCGTCTACGCCGATATAATTTGAAGTTAAATCCCGCCAAATGTGCTTTTGGAGTGCCAGCTGGCAAGTTGTTGGGATTTATAGTTAGCAGGAGGGGAATTGAGCTTGACCCTTCCAAGATCAAGGCGATCCAAGAATTGCCTCCTCCAAAGACAAAGAAAGAGGTCATGAGTTTTCTAGGAAGGTTGAACTACATCAGCCGATTTATAGCTCAATCCACCGTGGTGTGTGAGCCCATTTTTAAGCTATTGAAAAAAGATGCCTCGACCAAGTGGACCGGAGAATGTCAAACTGCTTTTGATGCCATCAAGAACTATTTGTCCAATCCACCGGTGTTGGTCCCTCCACGAGAAGGGAGTCCATTATTGCTATATTTGTCGGTCTCGGATAATGCGTTGGGATGCGTGCTTGGTCAACATGATTAGACTGGGAAGAAAGAGCGAGCCATTTATTACTTGAGCAAAAAGTTCACTCCATATGAGGCTCGGTACACTCTTTTGGAAAGAACATGTTGTGCTTTGACTTGGATCGCTCAAAAGTTGAGACATTATTTGTCCTCTTATACCACATACCTTATTTCCAGGATGGACCCGTTGAAGTATATTTTCCAGAAAGCAATGCCGACAGGAAAGTTAGCTAAATGGCAAATGCTTTTGAGTGAGTTTGACATTGTGTATGTAACTCAAAAGGCAATAAAAGCACAAGCCTTAGCTGATCATCTTGCGGAGAATCCAGTTGATGAAGAGTATGAACCGCTCAAGACTTATTTTCCCGATGAAGAAGTAGCGTTTGTGGGTGAAGATATTTCTGAAGCATATCCTGGTTGGAGAGTATTCTTTGATGGAGCGGCAAATCACCAAGGGAAAGGTATCGGAGCAGTCTTAGTGTCAGAATCCGGTCAGCATTATCCTATGGCGTCTAAACTCCAATTTAATTGTACGAACAACATGGCTGAGTATGAAGCTTGCATCCTCGGTTTGAAGATGGCCATCGATCTGAATGTTCATGAGCTGTTGGTTATTGGAGATTCAGATCTGCTGATTCACCAAGTTCAAGGAGAATGGGCCGTGAAGAACCCAAAGATCACTCCGTACGTGCAATATATATAGAAATTGTGCAAAAGATTTCGCAAGATTGAGTTCAGACATACTCCCAGAAACAGAATGAGTTGGCCGATGCTCTTGCCACCATTGCCTCAATGATCAAACATCCAGATACAAGCTATATTGATCCAGTGGATATAGAGGTGAAAGAACAGCCTGTTCATTGTTCACACGTCGAAGCAGAACCAGATGGTTTGCCTTGGTATTTTGACATCAAGAAGTATTTAGAGGACGGGACTTATCCTGAGAATGCAACGTTCAACCAGAAAAAATCGATACGCCGTATGGCCCTCAATTTCTTCGCAAGTGGGGAAATCCTTTACAGGAGGACTCCAGATTTAGGTCTTCTCAGATGCGTTGATGCTAATGAAGCTGCAAAACTTCTGGAACAGATACATGCCGGAGTTTGTGGTACTCACATGAATGGGCTCACTTTGGCCAGGAAGATCCTTCGAGCCGGTTATTTTTGGATGACTATGGAACATGACTGTTGCAAGTTTGTGCAAAAGTGTCATAAATGTCAAGTGCATGGAGATTTGATTCGGGTGCCTCCTCATGAACTCAATGCTATGAGTTCACCTTGGCCGTTTGTAGCTTGGGGCATGGATGTCATTGGTCCAATAGAGCCAGCCGCCTCTAATGGACACAGATTCATTTTGGTTGCGATTGACTATTTCACTAAATGGGTGGAAGCATCTTCATATAAATCGGTGACCAAGAAAGTTGTGGCTAATTTTGTTCGCAATAACCTGATATGTAGGTTTGGAGTACCAGAATCCATCATTACTGATAACGGAGCGAATCTTAACAGTCACTTGATGAGAGAGCTATGTGAACAATTCAAGATTACTCACCGGAATTCCACCGCCTATCGCCCCCAAATGAACGGAGCTGTAGAAGCCGCCAACAAGAACATAAAGAAGATTCTGAGGAAGATGATTGAAAATCGCAGAGGTTGGCATGAGATGTTGTCATATGCTTTGTTGGGTTACCGAACAACTGTCAGAACATCAGTTGGAGCTACTCCATATTTGCTAGTATATGGAACAGAGGCAGTTATACCTGCCGAAGTTGAAATACCTTCATTGAGAATCATCCAAGAAGCTGAATTAAGTGATGTGGAATGGGTTCGCAAGCGGATTGACCAACTAACATTGATTGACGAGAAGAGAATGATTGCCGTTTGTCATGGTCAACTGTATCGACAGAGAATGACTCGTGCTTTTCACAAGAAAGTAAGATCCAGGACATTTGAAGTTGGTCAGTTAGTTCTTAAGCGCATTTTCCCTCATCAGGATGAATATAAAGGGAAATTTGCACCAAATTGGCAAGGACCCTACATGGTTCGCAAAGTGTTATCCGGAGGTGCCTTGATCCTGTCGGAGATGGATGGCACCGAATGGCCAAAACCGATCAACTCAGATGCTGTCAAGAGATACTATGTGTGAAGTTTCAGCTTGTATTTCTATCATTTCCTTGCAATCGTTCTATTTGCTTGTAATTGTTTTGTTTAGAATTTTATCCCTCTTGTAATGAACTACGTCTGACCTGAATTCTCAAGAATGAGATACGTAGGCGGCCTATGTCGGCTTCGGTCACTCATTTACTCCTTTTAATATTTCTTTGTATTTGAACTACGTTCGACTGAATTCTCGAGAATGAGATACGTAGGCGGCCTATGTCGGCCTCGGTCGTTCTTTGTTTAAAATTTTCTATTTTTGTTAATCCTAAAGGGGGAATTACGTTTGACCTGATTCCTGCCTCAACGGGATACGTATGCGCCACAAGGGCTCGGTCATATCTCTCGTAAGATTTCTATCATTCCTTTACAATAGAAACTGGGATAGAATTTTGAGAGGGCCTCAAAAATTTTCAAGAAGAAGATCTCTCCGACAAAGTCAAGACTGAAATTATTTGAGATTTGCAACTGGGACAAAATTTTTTGAGAAGATCTCAAAAATTCTGTGATTGCTCACCAACGGTTAAAGATAAGCCAAGACTGTTAACTGGGACAGAAATTTTGAGATGGCCTCAAAATTTCAACGGGGTTTATCGGCAGTTTAGAACAACTTTGAATATTTTCCAACAAGTAATCAAATGGACCTCAAGCATCAACTTCAAAGACGTTCGCTAAAGCTCGACGTGGCATGACACTTGGAAGTGGCTTTTTCCAAACATTACTTTTGAAAATCTATTTTCCTTAAAAAACTTTTCCTTCATGTTTCAATCATATTTGCATAAAAAAAAAAATGTTTTGTCTTATCTATCAAGAAATGGGAGGTCAGAGAAATCAACTGAAGATAGCAAGACAAGGAGCAGACAACCGAAGAGATCGACACAGATCAGTTCATTTTTTAAATAAAAAAAAAACACTAACAATTTTTCTGTGGACGCAGGTCTATAAGCTTGCCTCAAGATCAACATGTTCCACCATTCAATGAATATTGAGAAGTCAAAAGGGCAAAAAGCTCCCCAAAATTTACGATTTTTCTATGGATGCAGGAAATATTTTACGCCGCTTATATCAAAGATTTTGGAATATGAATAACATTATTTCATTCAATTCCCAACAAGGCGAAGTACATGATGAGCATGCAACTATGTTCAGTGATGGGACAAATGAAAACCTTGAAGAGAGAAATATTATTATTTTCCAGCAACTAAAGATACCTAGAACATATTTATCTGCATTATAATATTCTTACCCTGAAGGTTATTTATATTGTATCGTCGAATGAGACGATACTTCTACCCGGAGAGTCATTTATATCGTATTGTCAAATGATATGATACCACTACTCCGAGGGTCATTTTTATTTATATTGTCGAATGAGACGACACCACTACCCGAAGAGTCATTTATATCGTATTGTCAAATGAGGTGATACCACTACTCCGAGGGTCATTTTTATTGTATTGTCGATTCAGACGACATCGCCACCCGAAAGATACCTGGAAGATCACCTGTGTTGTCTGGTAAAGCATTATCTTCATTCGGTACAAGGGATGGCATCATTAGAAAAGAGATTCATGCATCGCGGGTAAAAGGTTCATGCATCGCAGGAAAAAGGTTCATGCATCGCGGAAGACAAGTCATGCATAGCAAGAGAAAATATTCATGCATGTCGGGAAAAGATCATGCATAGCAAGAAAAATAATTCATGCATCGCGGGAAAATATCATGCATAGCAAGAGAAAGATGTCAAGCATCGCGGGAAAATATCATGCATAGCAAGAGAAAATATTCATGCATGTCGGGAAAATATCATGCATTGCAAGAGAAAAGGATTCATGCATCGCGGGGAAAGATCATGCATAGCAAGAGAAAGAATTCATGCATCGCGAAAAAAAAAATAATTCATGCATCGCGAGAAAAATGTTCACGCATCGCGAGAAAAATTTACCCACCAAAAGAGAATCAACATCGACTGCATCATTTTCCTTGCAAATACGACATCAAGAGAACTATCAACATATTACATATGCATATTTTATTACTTCGTCATCAAAAGAAGAGTACATTGAAGATTATATTAGAAATACAAAATACAAGCTTTATTTGCTTCACGTCAAACTCGATAGAGTTTACGTCAAATGTTCAAGGAGAACAATTAAGTGTCAACATGGTAAAAGACACTGTCTCCCATTTGAATTGCATTTTTATGCTAATGAGTTTTATCTCGGTCTTTGTCGAGAGCATCCAAGAGGATGAATTCTCAAGCAAACCACAGGTGTGGACGACATCAAAAAAGGATGCAGCACAACGTGAAACGTTTTCTTAGCAGCGAACTGGGACATAGTCTAAAGAGGGGTGTCAAACTCTTAGGACGCGAGCTGAGGAGCGACTTCCACCACAATCAAACCACACCCCTATCAAAAGGCATGTGGGTTTATCTTTGGGTTTGTCAGTTTTAGTTTCGCATCCAGAAATTTTTTGGTCTTTACCGGAAGCAAATTTCCAATCTGAGTGACAATGTACCAAGAGCTTTGGAAATCATGTCCATGTAAGTTCTTACTTGTGGATGTGAAGAGCTCCACATTCATGGCTAAGAGGTTGCGAACCTCTTTTTCATACTCGACTCATTTGTCATTTCTCCAGAACCAAAAATTATCTTTCATAATAGATTTTCTTTTTCACCGATCAAGTCAAATTGCAAACAGCCTGATTTTCTAAGTTGAGGAATATGTAGGCGGAGTCAATATTGAAAACCTGGTTGTATTCCAACATTCACTCTCAAGTCTTATTCCTGAGCATTCCGGTTTCTTCATAATTCGATATCGGGATGACTTTTGAATTCTTTCAAATCATGCGTCAAATCAAGTGGCCTGAATTTTCATAGAGCATGAAATATGTAGGAAACCCATTTCCGTGGTTCGGCCATAATTTCTAAAGTCCCTACCAGAAAACTCTTTTCTGAAAGATGAAAATGTGGTCGATCAAAATTGGACTTGTCAATTTCATTTGCCTCGAATTTCTTTCATCAATCCAAGTCAAATGAGGGACAGTTGTTGACACCCAATTTTGGACTATATTAATCATCGAGCTTCTTAAATTTCAAATGATTTAAAATATTTGACTTTAAGAAAAAATCCGAGCATTTTTCAAGTAATTTTGTCATTTTGTATTTGTATTATTATTATTTATTTATTTAAGATAATATATATATTTATATATAATTAGTACATTTTACGGATGTTCGAAAATTGTCACAAAAAAAAAATGTTTTTAGTTTTATTTAAATATTTGGTTAATTAGTTTAATTGATAGTTTATATTTTTGAGTCGATTAGTTTATAATTAAGTTAATTATTTTATTTTTGTTAACATTAAGAAGCTCATTGATTGATTTATATTAATTCGTCTTACTTAGATTTTAGCCGAATTTGTTACTCTAACTCAATTTGGCTATTTCTTAAACTCCAAGATCCAACCCTTTTAGCCTCACTTTAAACCCATTTTTCAGACCCAACTTGGGCCTATTTAAAACAGGCCCATTACTTTCAGCTTTCCAATTTCCCTTTTTCCCACTAATTCCCAGCCCACTCCCATTTCCTTTCCAAATCAGCCCAATTCTAACAACATTACAATACATACAGCAACAGCATACCAAACCGACCCAGCACCCCTGTACTCTCGTTCTTCTTCCTCAATACAACGAGCAGAACCTAAAAAAAATGTGAGAAACAGTCCACTATCGCAGCCCTCAAAGTGTGACCCGAGTCCAGCAAGCCCTGTACGCGCTGCATCTCTTTCTTCCACGCGAATCCAGCAGCTCACGTGAACCAAACAGCAGCAGTGTGCATTTTTCTTCTACCTCACACGTCAATATCCAACAACTCCCACAGCTTTCTCTGCAACAGCCGCCCACCTCGATCTTTTCATCCGAATTTTGGGGGATTTTGGTTGATTTTTGGTACAAACGAGCAGCTCTTTGGTTCTTGAAATTTTTTGAATTGAGGATTGAGGAGGAGAATTCCGAGTCTACCCTCATTCTCACTTGAATTTTCATCCCTTTTCCCTCATTATTTTGAACCCGAGTTTCGGCTATATATTCTGGGATCATTCATTTGTAAGAGGGAGATTTTTTTTTTGGGAGTTGAAAAATTTGGTGTTAAAAAATAAAAATAATAGTTAGAGTAAGTATTAAAATTAGCTAGAGTTTGGAGGAAGAAATCCACTTGAGTGAAAAGTTCTTGAAACTTCCCGTTTGTTGTGTTCTATCCATTCCAATCTCGCCGGAGCCTCGTGTGGTGGTGGAAGCTTTTTCGTGGTCGGTTCGTTAATGTCCTAGTTGCTGCCCAGGAAAAGGTAACATTTCCCCCTTTATAATATCCCTCCTTTCCATTAAGACATGACGCTACTAGCTGTGTTTGTTCTCTGTTATTCGCTACCGAGCTGTGGGTGTTTTTATTAAGCGACTTTAGTGCCTACTCTTAGTGCTGATTCAAAGTTTTCTTTTTGCTGTTTTTGTAGTCGGTGTTTCTTTGTTTCGAATTTGTTTCATCGCTTGCTTCTCGTTTATTTGTCTTGATGTTTGAACTAGTATCCCTTTGTTTTCGTTGTCTTAAACATCCGGGTTTATTCACTTTGTTACTGTTAATGTTCTTTGTTTTCCTTTTGAAATGAGGGCAGAGCTAAAAAATAAAAATAAATAAAAATCTTTGAGTATGAAGTTGTATATTGTCTTAGCTATTGTTTGATGGGCTGTAGGAGTTGGTTTTTATCCATTTTTGGGAACCATGACGTTCTTACTCTCCTGCAGGTCATGTTTGAATTAAGTTTATGTCTCTATTTTGCTTAAATTTTAGTCGAAATCGCTTACCATTTGTAATCTAGTTCCAATTGCGAGCTTTATAGAATACTTAAGACTATACCATGTGGTCTTTCTCACTGATCAGATTGTTGTCTGGCATGCCCCCTTTACACTTTAAGTTGTCACTTGTCCATTGTAATGCCATCTGCCTTTGCTACACCTATGTTTGCTTGCTTTACTAAGATTATTTTCTTTCATACGTATGTATTCTTGGTTCTCTCCAAGCTTGGACTCTCCACAATTTAGTATTAGGATTTTGTTGATCATACTAGTTTTGATTACTTCCTTGTTTAGCCTTATTTTTTACCTTAAACTTCAATGGTTTTTTTTTCTTGTTGAGTTTGTCACTATTAAGGGGCCAAATGTCTGTTGATTAATATTCAGTAGCTCATCTTTTGTATTCTTAGAAGTTCTAACAGTAGACCTTGGCAGTGGTCCCCTTTTGGTCTTGAGATAATTAAGTTGATTTTAATTTTCAATTAAGTTATGTCTCATTTGCTTCCTTATCTTCGAATGCTAATTTTGTTTTTCTTTCTTTTGTTGTGTGAACCTTTCCCCGAGCCCGTGGTGGACTCCTTCTCTCTTGCATCCTCGAGATGAGCCGTAGAGGCTTAATTTATTTACTTTTTCTCCATCGAGTCGGCCCCCCAGCAAGCAGGGACTGATGTACAGGTCTTGGAGAAGTAAAAAACGGACTGTATACATGACCTATACAGCTGTATACACAAGTATACACGGAAAAAAACAGCGATATACAGGTCCAAAAATTGAAACAGGTGTTCTGGAAGTTGAATTAAGTTGTATACATTCGGTATACAGTCTTATATACAAACAAAATGGGCTGGGTTCATACGATATACACTGATATACAACCAGTGTATACAAAAACGGGATTGAGCCTAAGCCTAAAATCAGCAGCGAATTTGGCCCAAGAAGGGCCCAAATTCAATTTCTCCCTACTCTTTAATTATTCAATTATGATTATTTATTGTTTATTGTGTGTTGACTCTAACTTTTAAATTATTAACTAACCTAATTAAATTCCCCAAACGATAAGTCATTTTCTTTGTATTGGCTTACTTTTTAATACACTCTTTTATTTGTTTTGTATTCATTTATCTTACTAATCAAATATATTGGCTATATTTTATCTTAATTAATTTTTTTTTTTGTTCTTTAAAAGATATGTTTTGAATGCCTCTTCCTTTAATCATCTTGCTTATTTAAATGGTTTTAAGTTAACACTTTTCTCAAATGAACCAAAAAATAAAAATTGTGTGTGTTCTTTTTTTACCAATTGATTTAAAATGGTCTCATGCTTTAATTTATCAAATTGGTTAAAATTATTATTTTTTAAAATAAAAAATAAAATTTTAATCTAGTTTTTTTTATTAAAATTCTAATCACTTGTATCACAAGCCAAATGTGTCATTATTGAAATCTTTTTCTCTAAAAAGAGAATGTGTCGTTTATCTAATTATTTTTCTTGAATTAATTAAATATTGTAATTTATTTAAATATTCCTATGTTAAATTTCTCAAAATTAGTCAAATCATTTTAAGTCAAATTGCCGGTCAACCGCAAGTTAGCGGGCATTCCGAGGGCCTAACACCTTCTCGGAATGTATATTGAACTTCGAACCCTTTCATTTTTCAATTGATTTTATCTGTTTAAATCTTTTGAAAACCTTATAGTTTTTTTCTTGATTTTTACTATAAAAAAAAATTAAGTGGCGACTCTGTTCTTTTGAGAATTCGATTTGCTTAAACCATAAGTTTAATCGGTTTTTTTCAAAAACTCAGTCATTTTCCCTTTACATGTATTTTTAAATAAAACACAGTCGTCAATAAAAGTGACAAAGTAGAGTGCACCACCCAATGTCTTTGTCTTCATCGGACCGCATAAATCAGAGTGCACCAATTCAAGCAACTCTGTCTTTCTTGAAGGGGGGTAGGACTTAAAAGAAACTCTATTTTGTTTACCAGCCAAGCAGTGCTCACACTTTTCTAATTTAACACTTTTGAAATTTAACAATAATTTCTTCTTGGCTAGAACATTAAGTCATTTCTCGCTGATGTGGCTAAGCCTCTTGTGCCATAATGTTGAAGAGTTATTGCTCTTAACTGCATTCACCTTATCAACACAAGCAGAAGCCGTAGTCCAGTACAGACCACGACGTTTGTTACCACGAGCCACAACCAAGGAACCCTTAATGAGTTTCCATTTTCCATCACCGTTGGTACTAACATATCCTTCATCATCCAAAACACCAACAGAAATCAGGTGCAGACGAACATCAGGAGCATGTTTCACATTGTTCAAAACTAGTTTAGTTCCAACACTAGTTTTCAAACAAATTGTACCAATACCAACCACCTTAGAAATAGTCTCATTACCCATACTCAAGGTTCCAAAATCACTAGGAGTATAGGAAGAGAAAAAATCCTTCCTTGATGTCACGTGAGATGCGGCACCAGTGTCCACAACCCAGCTTGACTCATCACAAACAATATTTATCATATCCGCATCAAGGACAGTAACAAGATCTTCGGTGGTGACGGTGGCTAGGCAATTTTCATTGCCATCTTCTTTAGTTTCCTCTTTGTTTTTGTTCTCCCTCTTCAACTTTCTGCAGAACTTCTTTGTGTGCCCTTTCATGCCACAATGATAGCACTCAATATCCTTAAGTCTGCCTCTGGATTTTCTCCTATTTTTTTCTCTATTTTCAGAACCACGAGTTTTGTTTCTCCCCCTAGAGCCAGTTATCAGGACATCCGACGAAGAAGAACCTTGAGATTTTCTTCTCATCTCTTCGTTCAAGACACTACTCTTGGCAGAATCCATTGAGATCATACCATCCGGAGCAGAATTTGACAATGAAGTTCTAAATGTTTCCCAAGAGTCTGGTAGGGAACCAAGTAGAAGCAAGCCTTGAATTTCTTCATCAAATTTAATGCCCATAGCAGATAACTAGTTCATGATCCCCTGAAAATTATTCAGATGGTCTGTCATCGGAGAACCATCATGATATTTTAAACTCAACATCTGCTTTATTAAGAACATTTTATTGTTGCCAGTTTTTTGAGCATACAAACTTTCAAGATGCTCCCATAGGATTCGAGCATGTGTCTTCCCAGAAATATGGTTCAACACATTATCGTCAACCCATTGCCTAATGAATCCACAAACCTGTCTATGCAACAAATTCCACTCTTCATCTGTTTTATTATCAGGCTTTACAGTGGCAAAGACTGGTTGATAAAAATTCTTAACATAAAGCAGATCTTCCATTTCCCCCTTCCAAATGGCATAATTAACACCATTTAAAGTAACCATTCTACTTGTGTTGGCTTCCATCGTTTATCCCCAAAAAATATAGATATTGCAAACCAAAGTAAATCTTTTCTGATGTGAAAGTTCAGACTGTGCTGCAACCACAGAGCATACTCAGATAAAACCTTGGCTCTGATACCAGTTTGTTGGGAAAAAACAGACAAGCACAAAAATATATATGGTAAAAGTAATGGAAATAAAATGGGAAAATAATGACACCAATAATTTTACGTGGAAACCCTTCTAAATAAGGGAAAAACCACGGGCAAAGAGGAGCAACTGATATCACTATAGTAAGGAATTGTACACTGTGTAGTCACGAATACAATACTCAAAGTGACTACTACACACTCAAAAGGAATAACACTCTTTTGATTTCCACCTTACTAAAATATCGCTCACACTCTATTTTTCTTCACAGACTATTTTCTTATATAGTCTATGGAAACCTCACAGCTCTCTAAATATTTTACTCTCTCTGTGAATTGGTGTATTACAAATGAGCTCATAAGCTCCTTTTATAGAAGAAATTTGTAACAAATTTCAACACCCACCGAAATGTTTCTCAACATTTGCTGCCAACCATTGACAATTGCATGCAGCAATTGTTGAAAAGCAATATTTGTCAATGGTGCAGTAAATGTTGAAAAATACAATAATTGAATAATGGGGCTGGACCCCACACCCTCTTTACTCTCAACTCCATCACTTTCTCCCAAACTTTCATGATATGGCTTAGCAACTTGATAACCGTGTAATTGTTACAATTTTGGATATCACTCCGGTAACTCTCCCCCTGCTCATCATGATAATAGTGCGTTTAACCTTAAAAGGTAATCCTTTCTCCCATATGTTCAATATCTTCTCAATAGGCTCATTTCTATTTCTACACAACTCCCAAGCTGATTTAATCTTAAATTTTTCATATCCACTTGGCATCCACCAAGGATTGTCTCTTTCCTATGACAGTGTTAGGTTTCCCAAGTTTCTGGTAACATGATTAAAAGTTTCCTTATCAAGATTTTCTTGTATACTGTCTAAGCCCATCCATCCTCATTAAACAACTGATTAACTGATGCCACCTGATCATGGTTCAGATTCATATGATAGTGTAATTCCGATCCACAAGTGGAAGCGGAGTTTGAGGAAGGTATATGCAGATCATATCTTTACCTTTACGAAATAGAGAGGTTATTTCTGATAGACCCTCGACTCAAAAAAAAAATCTAGCACTTGAAAGTAAGAAAGAAAAAAAGACAACAAATAATAAATGTACAAAATACGTGTAGCAACATATATTAATACACATTGGAGAAAAAGAAACTATATGACACCTAAATCATACTATTAGAAGTATAACAACACTCAACTACTTGCTAGCCTTCAACCTTAATGGTGACTCATGAACACCACTTCCTATATATGATGCCTAAAAAAGAAAACAAATGTAAGTTGACAAAAGACTATCATCAGGCAAACTATCATACTCCAAAAAATGATTTCAAGTTCTCTAAAGACTATTTTTAAAAAAAAATTAAGTGTATGTGTGCCATTGTCCGTGAACCTAGCGTGATTGTATGTGTTGCCATCTTCTAATATTTACTTACTTATATTCCATGGAATCAATCTAGATGTGCACAAGGTGGCTAGATCACCACAATTCTAAAATAAGCACTTAAAAGATATATTCATTTTATTCGAACTCTTACAACTAAAATAAGTATTACGATATATGAAAACATGATTTTACATAGTCACTAGATATATTTTATAACTTTCCAAATTTCAAAATTAATGAGAATACATACTGAATCAAACAAGAGACGTGAGGAAAATCTTAGAGACATACCATGGTGGAAATAAAATTTAAGGATTGATGAAAATTCAAAACTCAACAAATTGTGCTAAATCAATCGTTAACATAATTCATATATTAAAATATGATAATCACTCTTTTGTTGATGAAAACATAGTTCATCCTTTTGTTTTCAGTGTCACGTCAGAGATTTATCAACAAAAAAATTATTATCAGATTCTAATATACATTTATGAGTTGTGTTAACAATTGATTACATACAAATTAATGAGTTCTGAATTTTCACCATTCCTTAAATTTTCTTGTTTCCACCATGGTATGTTTTTAAGGATTTCCTCACTTATATATCTTGTTTGATTCAGTATTTTTTTTCGTTTTAATTTTTGAAATTTGGCAAGTTATAAGTATATCCTGTGACTATCATAAATTAGAAATTCTTATTTAAGTTGTAAGAGTTCCAATAAAATGGATATATTGTTACTTTTAGTTGTAGGACTCCCATAAAAAGATAAAAAAATCACTAGTATAGTGGTTTTGAAGATTTTGTTTCTTTTATTATGATTAATTGTTATAAGTAATTTAGATGAACTTTTACTTCACTTGTTAATCTTTTTTTCAAAAAATAGGGTTGATTGTAGTTTATCACATGGGTCTACTAAAAAATGAATTCTTGTACTATAGTTTTCATTTTAAGTGATTGGAAATGGATTATTCTTGATGACCTAGAATTCTTTTCTTATATAACACCTTGCCAATTTCCTCTCGTCTTTATACTATCCCTGATATTTTTATTTTTATTTTTATTTTGGAAGATCTTCCTTCTTATACTTGGGTAACTCATATTTTCATATAAATTGTGTATTCATTATGATTAATTGTTATAAGTGATTTGTATGAAGTTTTACTTTACCCATTAATCTTGTTTTCTAAAAATAATAAGGTTGATTGGAGGAGCTCTTATCTCTTAGATACAATAATAATACACTCAGTGTAATTTTACAAGTGAAAATCGGGTCAAGAAGAATAGAATGTACATAGACCTTATCTTTACCTTTGTGGGGTAGATAAGTTGTTACAAATAGACTCTCAACTAAAAAAAAAATGTAATCAACACATGAAAGTAAGAAAGAAAAAGAGACACCAAAATAGAAACATATAGAATAAGTGTAGCGACAGATATTAATAAATATTGGAGAGAAAAAAACTATATGATACCAAAATCATACTACCAAAAGTATGAAACCACTCAACTATGATATTATACAACCCAGTCAACTACTCCATATTTGTCTTTCTACATTCTTCCAAAAAAAACCCATCGGGATCTCACCTTGTGAACTCTCTCCTCCCCTCCTCATCTTACAAATAACTCTCCCCCAAACCTCCGAAACATTTATAGATTTATAGTACCCAAAATTTGATCGAATGTCTCTTCAAATGCTAGCTCTAACTACTCTGACATGATATCCTTATCCCCTTCTTTTTTCAAGAGCTTAAGGGAATATGTTTGATATCTCAATTTAATGTGTGCCGCTTCAGCCAACATTTCATCATTCTCATCCTTGATACACTTTATTTGGTCTACATGACACATGCTCTTGTGTCTCGTGTCTTGGTGAGCATATACAATTTTTTGTTCTTGCCTTTACACTCGAGCTCTTCATACAAACTCTCAAAAATTATCATTTTATCCATCATGACCACTATCTTTATTTTCTTCCTCCATCTTATACTTCTCCCTAATTTTCATCTTATCCTCCCCATCAAAGGTTTACACTAACACCATATTACAAACCTTATTGGCTTAAGATTTTTCTTGAATCTCTTTATTTCACTACCAATACCCTTTTATGCCCAATGGGGTTACCCCTCGAGACCCCTAAAACTTCTCTAGTTGCTTTCCTGATGCAACCAAGTATTCTAGCCCACATTATATTTGCTTCCCTGCGACTTCCCCAAGCCGTCATATCCACCAACTTCTCCCCAATCTCCTGAGTTTTGGCTCTAATTAGGCCTCTCCCATATAATCTTTGGTTTATCACATACAACATCATTTTTTTCCTTCTTCTTTGATATCCTAAGATCTAAATTCATAACTACAAGCTTACGTTGCATTATAAAATTTTCAGTTGGGATAAACTTTCGATTCTTACATACGCCTATGTCATTCTTTATAAGGATCAAGTAAATTATTTGAGTTTTAGCCAACGCAATATGAAAGATCACCAAATGTTTGTCTTTTTTCTTGGAAGCTCAAGTTATCTATGACAACTCAAAAACATCAGTGAAGTCTAAACAAACTCTTCCTTCATATCTATCCCCAAAGTCAAAGTCCTCATGTATATCATCATAACCTCTTGGATTTTTCCTATGTGATCTTTAAAATATCCTCATATCAAAAAAAAAATTTGTCTACAGATACCTCTCATAACCTTGTCCAACTGATCCTTCCAGAAAGGTTGTCTTCTCTATGCAACTCATTTGTGGTCCATCTGCATTTATAACATTAAGAGTTACCATCCCAGAGTTGTTTAATGATCATCATCCTATTGTTCACCCTCCTAACCTCCACCATTTTCTCCATGTGTTTCATTTCTTCTAAAATGTCTAACTCATTCTAATTCGATATACCTAATAATGACAGAAAGTAGAAGATCGTGATTTCTAAAATAGCAAAGCAAATATAATTACAAAATTATTTAAATAAAGCTACTCAACTAAAATGGTGGAACAAAAATTGAAAAATCAATTCAAATATCAAAACAAGAATTATAGAACCTGAGTGTAGCTAAAAATTGTCCAAACGATGTTGGAACCATCAAACTCATCAAGAGGGTAGATCAAAAGAACTATGACACCTCAAAAATCACCGCCAAAGAGGGTTTGATTTTGTCGTACTTGTTGTTTCATAGATACGAAAAACAAACACATACACAGATCTAAAGAGAGGGAATGAGAGCGATATCAAAGTAAGGGGGAATCTACATCGCCCGACTCCAGTTAGCAAATAATAGAACAAAAGGGTAGAGAGATAAAGGAAGAAGAGTAACTAGGTCACCTCGAAACTCATCGCCAAAAAAAAATTAATTGTTAGCTTTTCAATATAATTATGCAGTTGTATGTGATGAACACAATATATTCTTACTAAAGACCGCTTTGGACAATGGAGCTTACCTTTGCTTGACGAAGCCACTTAGCGATAAAATTGTTATATACCTGTGACAATTTGTATGAAGGAAGAAAATACAAAGAGAAAAAACAATAAAAAGAGTAGAAACAAAGGGAGATCATATGAATATTATAGATGATAACAATTATATTGTTGGAGATGAAGAACAAGCTCGAAAGAAGAATATGTTTATTACTATTGAAGAACGAAGCAATAATAGTCCTAAGGCTAAAAACAATGTTGTATCAAATAGAAAACACAAGTTGAAAAGGAAAAGAGGCAGAAAAAGTACAAAAGAGATTAATGAAAGAAAAAGTGAGAGTGGTCCCATTAATAAGACTATTATGCATAAGGACTACACATCAATCCATTTTGTGTAGTCCTTACGTGTAATAGTCTTATTAATAAGACCACTCTGACTTTTTCCTTCATTCATCTCTTTTATACTTTTTCTACCTCTCTTCTTTCTCAACTTGTGTTCTTCATTTGACACAACATCGTTTTCAGTCTTATGACTATTATTGTTTTGTTCCTCTGTAGTAATAGACATATTCTATTTTCGAGTTTATTCTTCATCTCTAAAAATATAATTATTATCATCAACAATATTCATATAAACCCCTTTATTTCTACTATTTTTATTAATTTCTCTCTTTGTATTTTCTCCCTCCATACAAATTCTCACAAGTATGTCACAGTTTTCTCATCAAGCGACTTCTTCAAGCAAAGGTAAGCTCCATTATCCAAAGAGTTCTTTAGTAAGATTTCATTGTGTTCATCCCATACAATTGCATAATAGTATCGAAAAGCTAACAATTAAATTTGGAAGAGTAATATTAGGTTTGATTTATTCGGACTTGTTGCTTTGCGGATGCAAAAAATAAACCATATATGGATAGAGAAGGAAAGAGAGAGATATAGAATTTAGGGGAAATCTACGTCACCTGACTCAAGTCAGTAAGTAGAAGAATAGAAGGGGAAAAGAGAGAGAGATAGAGACAGAGACAGGAGAAAGAGTTGTTACTAATATGAATTTATTTTTATTGCCTTATTTTTTAATTTCAATGCTCTCATATCTCTGGGGTAGGTAAATTTGTTTATAATTAGTCTATTAATAAAGACTGGTCGCTTTAATTCATATTCACTTCCCCCTACAAATAAAACCTAGCCTCCATCGATAAACCTAATCTGATGATCAACGTCGGCAGCCATGATCTGCACGATACCAGGTCAACCTTCTTCAGAGATTGGCCGGAGAAAGGAGTTTGTATTGTCATTTAAATCAAATCCATTTACTACTAAATCATTACCTATGAGACCAATTTCATACTTGCATGGTAAGCTGAGAATAATATGGGAGGAGGGGGAGGTGACACAGTAGACTATTATGATTTATTATCTAAGCCATTTTTTTACTAAACACATCGACAATGTTCCTACCCAATGAGAACACTTAAGTGGGATCCAATGTTTGATTCAGAGGAAGAAACAAAAAAATCATAGTGTGCATATCATTTCCATCCCTTCCCCGAATTTCTTTGTGAAAGAGGCAATATTCTCGTTAGCTACTGCGGTGGGGAAGTCGTTGCAAGTTGATATGGCAACAAAGAATCGAACTAGACCGAGCTTTGCTAGGGTGAAGGTCGAGGTTGATCTGTTAAGTGATTTCCCAAAAAGGATACATTAGAGTTAGGAAGCAATCAGGGGTGAAAATATGGGTGCAGATAAATTATGATCATATCCCAAAATATTGTGCTAATTATCGATTGCAAGGACATATTGAGCATGAATGTTATGCATTACACCCTTAATTGTATCCTAAGAAAATGGAGGAGACTTCAAAGGAGAAATGGGAGATACAGAGTGATAGAACAAATAAAAAAATTATAGAGGGAGGAAACCAAAAATGGGAAGGATAACAAAGAAAGATGAGGACAAGGAGGAATTTCAAGTGATAAGAAACATAAAACATCTAGGGAGGGGAAGAATACAAGTGTGGAATCCGAAACCAACACAACTAGAGAAGGGGGTGAAGGAGATGATGACTACAAGAAATCAACTTGAAGCTCTACATGATCCAGAGCTAAGGGATGCAAAGGAAATGGGAACAAAGAAGAAATCACCAACAAAGAAGTGGGCAGAAAATGCCTTTAGTAAACCAAAAAGGGATGAGGAACAAAGAAATACAATAGTACAGGAAGATGAGGTAACGAAAGAGACAAATAAATATCAAAAGGAAATACCATCAAGTTACATGGATGAGGGTTCAACATTAACAGTATGGAAGCCAAATTGTGGTATGGAAAATGTTTCACCATAGCCGATAAGCATAATTAAGCAGTGGTCACAAGATAAGAATTTTACAGACATACAAGAGCTCACTCTAGAACAAAAGAGGAGGTGTCAGGAAGAATAAGATGATGAGGACTTGGAGATGAACATTCTTAGTGCAGGATCATGGCGCGATCATGGGTCAAACTTCAAAGTGCGATCATGGTGCCCTTTTACCCCAAAACCTCGTTTTTGATAAAATTTTCACCATATCAGTGTTTTTAGAGTACCCTACTACCTAACTATGCGAAGACCCTAGAAATTCAACCCCTAAATGGTGCCTGAATTCAAGTTTTACACCAAGAAACTATTTAACTTCCCCAACCCATTTCAGAACCATTTCAGCCATATTATCGCGAAATCCTTAAGCTCAAAACGTTGTGGAGTCATTGGGAACGTAAGAGAAGTGTCTATGCTACGTTTTTATTATCGAATAAAGCAACCCACATAAACATTTTTTGAAAACTATCCCAAGTCCATTCTACCCAACCAATTCTTTTCATGCAATTGTTGTTAAGCAAGTATTGAAGTAATTAGAGTAGGGAGATAGAACATTACCTTAATGTTGAAGTTTGGAGCGAAGCAATCGAGAGAGTTTTGGATTTTTGAGTGGCTATTGGAGGAAATGAGGAAACTATTCCCCTTTACCCCTTCTAAACTAATCTGACCTCCCGCCACAGTAACCCCGCCTCAGCGAGAATCCTACCGCTCTGGCAAGGTCAGGCCAGGAAAATGGACGTATAT
This sequence comes from Solanum verrucosum, assembly GCF_900185275.1. Classification (NCBI taxonomy): domain Eukaryota; kingdom Viridiplantae; phylum Streptophyta; class Magnoliopsida; order Solanales; family Solanaceae; genus Solanum; species Solanum verrucosum. The sequence continues at coordinate 1,374,788 of NW_026020815.1, forward strand.
CTTTTCCTCCATATGTTGCCTCGTTTCCCTAGCTGGTTACCTGAGTAAAGATTCTTCCATGCCTAAACCTTGGGAATCACTATCTTTCATCATCCTATGATGGGCCGATCCATTAGTTTCAAATTACTCCAACTAAAATTGTGTTTACTCATCCGTTGGTTGTTCAGAAACGAACGAGGGGTAAATTGGTATCTATTGTAACGATATGAACCATCGTTACTTAAGAAGGGCAAAACATCGTGAGTAGTTGGGCCCCACTGTCCCGCCAGAGTAGGTGATACCGCTACGGTGATGGTGCCCCAGCGAGATGAGAGCGCCAGAGCGGGTTATATGGAGGGCAGAACTTAATGACGCGAAGTCTTATTTTCTCCTTTTTCCCTAAGTACCAAAAAGAGGCGAGGAACACCCCAGAAACCCTCAAAAGGATGCTCTAGGCTTGGGAAAGAATGAGAAATAGAGTTCTAGCGCAAGGTTGACAACATCTCATTGATTCCCTGCCAAAAATCCACCTTCTCGTTGTCTGGAAGTCAGGATTGGAGCTACAATCCCTCTATAGCTGCTTGGCGCCTAGGTAGGCTAGGTTTACTTACTTGAGTAGTTGTAAAATCGTGTTCACTGCGTAATGTATTGCTAATTGATGGTAAAATTCATGTTTAGGCCTTCGGGCAAAGAAAAAGGGGCACTTGTTCATGTACTCCTAGTTGTTAAATAAGATGTGTACCTTAAGGAAAAACCTTTTCTTGTGAACTAGGGGTAGGTGATGGCTCGACTTTCAGGTTGTGTTATATATGTTTGTTAATTGCACTATTGTATGCATGCATGAATGTGAATAGAGAAACATGAATCGAACCTAATGAAATGACTAAGTATGGACAATTACATGCCATGAACATATTACTTGACTAGGTGACTATGTGAACTGTTCATTATGGGTATGATTGTGACTATGGTTGTACTGACTGGATCGTGTGTCACATTCTGACACACATATTGGAACGGGTGTCACGTTCCAACACATAAACATTTTGGGTGTGGATTTCATGAGAGGACCACTGTAACTTTCATATCTACTTGTTATTAATACTATGGAATTTCACATTGCTCCTCAAATGATATTGGAATTATGCATCTTGTATATGTGTGTTTACTGTGTTGTAATTAATTCTTTATATCTTGTTTACTGGAATTAATTGTAAATGATCATGCCCAATCGGTATGAGGTCTGGAAAGTGGAGATAGAGGGTCCATGTGTTATTATCAGCTATTTTTAGAGAGGTTGTATGTGTTCTTAGACAATGAGAAGTGGGGTAGTGTTCATGATGCACAAGTACACAAGTCCTACCTTGGGAAGAGAATTTGTATCCGAAACGGTTAGCATAGAGTATAATATGTGCTCAAGGGCTGAATTGTGATGTAGAAGAAGCGAGGGCATGTCGTAAGTGGTTGGTAAGGTTGGTAATGGTTGTATTCGAGAACTCCTCTATGAGATAGAAGGATTAAGCTATAATCAAGAACATAGCGATCAGGGTGATAGAGTAGGGGGTTAGAGTCAAGTGTACTAGGTATACGGGAATAGTAAAGGTAGGAGGATGAAGGTTGAGGGGTGTACTTTCTTCTTTCTTATTTCCTGCTGGTTGATTTCTTTATATTATGTGGTGGGCATCGGGTTGACCGGCGATGCCTATCAGTACGTGTTGTTTGTACTGATACTACTCTTGTTATGCCATTTGGCGTAGTCTGGTTGCAATGTCAGTGATGTTTCATAGGTGAAGACGAAGACAATCTCCAACAGCTTCAACTCTTCCTTCTCTGTGGTGGGAGTTGTGTCATTAGTTACTGTATTTTATATCTTGTAATCTTATAAGCTCTTGTACATGTTTAGACTAGATCCCTGGGGGCGTTATTTATTTACAAATTTAACCTTGGATTGTTAACAACGCTTATTTATGTAAAAATCTTATGCATTTCCTTTTACCTCCGGTTTTCTCAATCGTCTGTATGTTTTAACCGTTGAAAATCAAGGGTCCTCCTAATTAGGTGTAGAGTAGGTGTCTGCACGGCCGGTGGATTGGGTCGTGACACATACAAGAGCTCACTCTAGAACAAAAGAGAAGGTCTCAGTAAGAAGAAAAAGAAGATAAGGACTTGGAGATAAACATTCTTAGTGTAGGAAAGGCATGAGATCTTTCTCGAAGACAAATTGTTGATTTAAAAAGTGGTTTCACAAAAGGAAAAACATGACAATCTATTGTACCACTACAAGCTTTTAATTCATTCTAATTAGATATACCTAATAAAGATAGAAAGTAGAAGATCATGATTGCTAAAAGGCGAAATGATCTAATGGACTCATATAATTGTATGAGTTTGCATTATAGACCCTTCTACTTTACCATTTATCAATTGAACTCTTAAACCCATTAAAACATAATATATCAAATCCTTCTGACCATTGACCATGCTTATGTGGCATTAAGATGAATGAGTTGGCGAGAGAGTGTAACCACACACCGTAAAGGCAAGAGAAGAACATATTTAAATTTTTAAAATATAAAATAATGATTATTTTTTAAAAAAAAAAGTCTTCTTCTTCCCCTTACCTTACCTTCTTCAGTCATCCCCCCTCCCCCCACCCCTACCCCAACCTTTTTTGTTAGCCCACCCGCCACCTCAATCCTCGTTTTCAGCCATCCCTCACCCCCATATTTGCCAAAACCTCCGTTTTCAGCCATCCCTCACCCCTCATATCTACCCTAACCTTCTTTTTCAGCCATCCCCAACCTCATATCCGCTCCATCCCCCTTTTTCAAGCTTCAACTATCCCACTCCATCTTTGCCTCAACTCCCTTTTTCAGTCACTCCCACCCTTTAGTAGACCCATTTCTTTTTTTCATTTTTTTTATTTTCATTTTAGTTTCACCAAATACCACTATTAAGGAAGGAAAAGAAAAGGAAACAAAGGAACATAAATTTAGATTTAATTTAAGATTCAAGATTTTCTTTTTTAGACTTTCATTTTCAATATTCCTCTTCTTCTTTTTTTGTATGAAGATAGGTTTAAATGGAAGAAAAAAAGACTATGAGGGTGTAGGGAGACGTGGACAGAAGTTGGAGGAAGGTGAGATAAATAAGAATTTTACTTTAAAGAATTATTTTACCTTTTATTTAATATTTCGATTAATAATTTTTGAAAATAGCTAATGAAGATAACTATGACATGTTATTAATTTATGTGACATGGATTTGACATGTCATATATTTAAGGGAGAGTGAGCTACACACATGATAGGAGGGGTTTAAAAATCATCTTTTAATTGAGTTTAAGAGTTTAGTTGATAAAGAATTAAGTAGAAGGATCCACAATACAAACGCATACAAACACAGGGGTCCATTAGATCATTCTGCCTTGCTAAAATAGCAAAGCAAAGATAACAAAATTATTTAAATAAAACTACACAACTAGAATGGTGGAACACAAATTGAAAAATCAATTCAAATATCAAAACAAGAATTATAGAACCTAAGTGTAGCAAGAATTTGTCCAAACAATGTCGGAACCATCAAACTCATCAGAGGGTAGATCAAAAGAATTGTGACACCTCAAAACTCACCGCCAAAGAGGGTTTGATTTTGCCAGACTTGTTGTTTCATAGATACGAAAAACAAACACATACACAGATCTAGAGAGAGGAAATGAGAGCGATATAAAAGTAAGGGGAGATTTATATCGCCAGACTCTAGTTAGCAAATAAAAGAACAAAAGGGGTAGAGAGATAAAGGAAAATAGTAACTAGGTCACCTAAAAACTTATCGCCAAAAAACAAATTTAATTGTTAGCTTTTCAATATAATCATGCAATTTTATGTGATGAACACAATGAATTCTTAGTCAAGAACGCTTTGAACAATGGAGCTTATTTATATATTTGTGGCAATTTGTATGGAGGGATAGAATACAAAGAGAAAAATCAATAAAAAGAGTAGTAAGTAGTAACAAAGGGAGATCATATTAATATTATAGATGATAATAATTATATTGTTGGAGATGAAGAACAAGCTCGAAAGAAGAGTATGTCTATTACTATTGAGGAACAAAACAATAATAGTCCTAAGGCTGAAAATGAAGTTGTATCAAATAGAAAACACAAGTTGAGAAGGAAGAGAGGCAGAAAAAGTACAAAAGAGATTAATGAAAGAAAAAGTGAGAGTGGTCCCATTAATAATACTATTACGCATAAGGACTACACATAAGCCCATTTTGTGTAGTCCTTACACGTAATAGTCTTATTAATAAGACCACTCTGATTTTTTCCTTCATTAATCTCTTTTGTACTTTTTCTGCCTCTTTTCTTTCTCAACTTGTGTATTTCATTTGATACAACATCCTGTTCAGCCTTATGACTATTATTGCTTTGTTCCTCGGTACTTATAGACATATTCTTCTTTCGAGCTTATTCTTCATCTCTAACAATATAATTTGTTATCATCAACGATATTCATATGATCTCCCTTTGTTTCTACTATCTCTATTAATTTCTCTCTTTGTATTTTCTCCCTCCATACAAATTCTCACAAGTATGTCATAGTTTTCTCGTCAAGTGGCTTCTTCAAGCAAAGGTAAGTTTCATTATCTAAAGTGTTCTTGACTAAGAATCCATTGTGTTCATCCCATACAATTGCATAATTATATCGAAAAGCTAACCATTAAATTTGGAAGAGTAATTAGGTTTGATATATTCGGACTTGTTGTTTTGCGGATGCAAAAACTAAACATATGCACAAATGGATAGAGAAGGAAATAGAGAGATATACAATTTAAGGGCGATCTACGCTGCTTGACTCAAGTCAATAAGTAGAAGAATAGAAGGGGTAGAGAGAGAGGAGAAAGAGTTGTTACTAATAGGAATTTATTTTTATTGCCTTATTTTTTTTAATTTCAATGCTCTCATATCTCTGGTGTAGGTAAATTTGTTTATAATTAGGCTATTAATAAAGAATAATCACTTTAATTCATATTCACTTCCCCCTACAAAAAAAGTCTAGCCGCCATCTATAAACCTAGTCTTGTTGATCAACGTTGGTGGCCATGATCAGCACGATACCAGGTCAGCCCTCTTCGGAGATTGGCCAGAGAAAGGAGTTTGTGTTGTTATTTAAATCAGATCCATTTACTACTAAACCATTACCTAATAGACCAATTTCATACTTGCATGGTGAGCTGACAATAATATGTGAGGAGGAGGAGGTGACACATGATATACAAAGAGAATCTACAATATGTGGTCATTGGAAAATTTTCTTATGGGATGCCGAAGATTAGAAAGTTGAAGAAGTTAATTCTGAAACAATGTGAATTGAAGGGGGGATGCAATATTAGGCTCCTCGGTAATCATTATGTATTAATCAGAGCGGAAATCATGGAAAACTATGTGAATTTATTATCTAACCCATCTTTTTACTTAACCCATCGACAATATTCCTACCCAATGAGAACCTTTAAGTGGGATCCAATGTTTGATCCGGAGGAAGAAACAACAAAAACCATAACGTGCATATATTTTCCATCCCTTCCCCAAATTTCTTTGTGAAAGAGAAAATATTCTCGTTGGCTACTGCGGTGGGGAAGCCGTTGCAAGTTGATATGGCAACAAAGAATCAAACTAGACCTAGATGTGTTAGGGTGAAGGTTGAGGTTGATCTGTTAGGTGATTTCCCAAAAAGGATAAACATTAGAGTTAGGAAGCAATCATGGGTGAAAATATGGGTGCGGATAAATTATAATCATGTCCCAAAATATTGTGCTAATTGTCGATTGTAAGGACATATTGATCATGATTGTTATGCATTACACCCTTGATTGTATCCTAAGAAGACGGAGGAGACTTCAAAGGAGAAAGGGAAGATACAGAGTGATAGAACATATAACAAATTTATAGAGGGGGAAAACCAAAATTGGGAAGCATAACAGAAAAGGAGGAGGACAAGGAGAAATTTCAAGTGCAAAGAAACAGAAAATATCTAGGGAGGGAAAGAATACAAGTGTGAAATCTGAAACCAACACAACCAAAGAAGGGGGTGAAAGAGAAGGTGTCAAGAAGAAGAAGAAGAAGAAGATGATGATGATGAGTTGGAGATGAACTTTCTTAGTGCAGGAAAGGCATGAGATCTTTCTCCAAGACAAATTGTTGATTTAAAAAGTGGTTTAAAAAAGGGGAGAACATGACAATATATTGTACCACTACATATTAGAACAAGGAGGAGCATGGACAAGGGATGATATATTATTTTATTTTGTTCAGGAGAAAAGAAATCAGTCAAGAAGATAGTGGAATATTGGCTAAATATAAGCAGGTATCTGGCCAAATGATTAACAAGAACAAATGTTTTACTACTTGCATGAAAAAACATTTGTGGTGGTTGGTCAAAAACTTAGAAAATGGACAGGAATAAATCGAGGACACTTCTCATTTACTTACTTAGGATGTCCTGTGTTTTATGGGAGGAAAAAATAGATTATTTTGAGGATTTATTGATAAATATCGGTAAGAGAGTAATGTGTTGGCAGCACAAACTGTTATTATATTGAGGTAGGAATATATTGGTTGCAAATGTGCTGCAATCAATGGATGTGTACCTACTATCGACTATAAACCCACATAAGGGAGTCCTCAACAAGATTCACAAAATATTTGCTAATTTTTTCTGGGAAAAGACTGGAGATTTAAAAGGGAAACATTGGGTAGCTTTAGAGGACATGTGTTGTCCTTATAATGAAGGAGGAGTTGGTTTCAGCTCCCTACATGATGTTGTAAAAGCCTTATTTGCAAAGTTATGGTGGAATTTTACAGTTGCCACAAACTCATTATGGGAAAAGTTCATATAGAACAAGTATTTCAAAAAGGATCATCATGTTGTAGCCAAAAGAATATGGGGATCTCATGTCTGGAAAAAATTGGTGCAGATCAGGGAAGAAATGGAGCATGAAATATGGTGGCAAGTTAAAACAGGGACTAACAGTTTTTGGTATGATAATTGGACAGAACAATGGGGTTTGTACTATATTAAAGAGGGTGGACCAGAGAGATCAGACTTGGAGGTTAGAAGTTTCATCACTAACAATAGGTGGAATAAAGAAAAGTTGGAGAGTGTGGTCTCGGAAGAAATGACAAGCTACATTATGGAATGTATCAAACAAATTGACACTTAGAGTTCAGATAATACTTGGTGGTAGGGCAATGCTAAAGGAGAATTTTGTGTTAAATCAACCTTCCACGTGATTAGAAGAAAGAGAGAGGGTGGAAAATGTACAAGATAAAAGACCTCCCTTTTAAAATATGTTTTTTCCATTGGAGGGTATGGAAAAGGAGAATCTCAATAGATGACAACTTGAAAAGAATGAGGATGAATATTGTGTGAAGATGTCATTACTGTGAGGAGTACAAGATGGAGACAATAGATCATTTATTTCTAACATCTCTCATAGCCCAAAAGATGTGGGATAATTTTGCTATTTGTGTAAGTATTAAGCTAAATGGAGTGCACCTACAACAATTGATAACCAAATGGTGGAAAGTTGTTCCTACTGAGATACAAAAGGTCTTTAAGATTGTTCCAGTCGTCATGATGTGGGAACTCTGAAAAAAAAGGAATTCTAAGAGATATGACAAGGAGGTGAACCTTTTCAAGCTGATACAACAGTGTCAAAACACCATCTATCAGTTTATCGGGTTTAACGATCCTTGGATTTAGGACCCATCACAATGGGAAGGAATTGTCAGATATCTTTACCAATACATGCCTAAATTGTACTATCAGGTTGTTAGTTGGCAAAAACCAGATAAGGATCGGGTAAAAAATACAAACGGGGCCTCTAGAGGAAATCCAGGAGATAACACTTATGCTTTCTGTGTTAGGGATGATAAGGGGGACTTGATATTTGCAGAGTCGCACTAATTAGGGATTACCAACAACAACATGGCAGAGGTGATAGCAGTATTTAAAGCACTAAGATTCTGCAAACAAAAGCAATATAGAAAGGTGATTCTCGAAACAGACTCCCTGAGAATTAGAAACATATTATTGAGGGAGTGGAAAATTCCTTGGGAACTAGTAGAGATTATGGAGGAAGTTATTTGTAAGTGAATCGTGTTTTCAGAGAAGGTAATCACTTAGCAGATGTGTTGGCTAACAATGCCTATAGTCATACAAAAAAGCAAGAATACATGCATTTTAATCAGCTACCAGAGTTATGCAGGAAAACACTAAACATGGACAAACAACAGATCATGTTTTGCGTAGCTAAATGAAGAAGATTAAAGATATACCAACCAGCATGGACTATATTCACACTGATCATTAGCACACAATCTCACATATATTATATGTACAAATTAAGTTTGTGCCACTACAAGGGCCTAATATATGTGAGAAAAGAAAAGCTACTTAGCCTAGTTATGACAACTTACAAAAAGGGCCACCAGCAAAAGTTGAGGGATACACGGTCAGATCTGAATCCAAAGAGCAGCAATGTTTGTTAACCAATCGGAGATACAACTCGATAACCATCAATTCCTTTCCACCTCGACCTTCAATGGTGAATCTGAGGAAGTAAGAAAGTTGAAATAGAGGGTAAAGGAATGAGTACAAAGGAATTAGAAATCTAATTACCTTCAAGATTAACAAACTTGCTATTGACTAAGCACATCGTACATTCCAGCTAAAACATTGAACAGGACCACTCACCTGAGAAACATAAATGGAGATCAACACATATTATGATTTAGGCAAGATGAAGGAGGGAGATAAAACTTACCTATTGAAGCTACAGAAGATAGGTGATACATGCTAACCATGGAAGACCATTGATTACCCACAACAGGAGACGAAGGAAATGAGAGTTCACAAAAGGGAAGAATATTCAGGCGGCGGAGTAGATATCACAAAGAGGAGGAGCATTGGAAGAGGCGGATTAGAAAACAAGGGTTAGGAAAATGCTTATAATGGTAGGGATAGAATAAAGGGCCCATTCCTATTTGGGCTTGGTAGACATGTATTAGTTTTTTTTTTTGGAAAATCACTTACGTGTACATTTTTAAAAAAATATTTACGATATTTGTCAACATTATTCTTTTAACCATATATAACAATTTGGCTAAATGACAGTATTGCTAAAAGTTGCGAATGACAGCATTTTTTGCTAAGTTTAAAGGAACAAAATTGTTTTAAGTAAGTATTGCTAAAAGTTGACAAAAATGATAATAAATTAAAAGTATATTTAAAAGTGGTAATTATTAAATAAAAGACCTTCACTTATGTAATTTTTCTTCTTTTTTTTTGGCTCTTTGCCTGTTTTTTTAATTGGTAAGTAGGTTTCCAATTCTATGAATAAAAGGGACCCTGAGCTCAAATTAAAAAAAGAATAAAGAAAAACAATTCAATTTACAATACATATTTTGCGTAGATGAATATAGACCATGCAAAGCTCCAAATTCAAATTAGTTAATATGAAATTTAAATTTAGTCTGAGCTCTAATGCAGATTCCGAACTCCGGATGGGAAACCCAATAAAAATAAAAGATAGACCATGTTGTGGTATATTTTTTTTATTTTTTTTTTGGTTTCCCACCCGGTGTCCGGTACCCATATTGGAGCTCGATTAAATCTGGATTTGCACTGGAAAGTCCCACATTGAGGGTAAAGCGCTCCCTAACAAAGGCGGCTTCGTACCCAAGGGGGCTCGAACACGAGACCTCTTGGTTAAGAATGAAGGAGTACTTACCACTTAATTATTTTTCAACTAATGAAGAAAAGTAATCTAAGCAGAGATAATTATACAATTGACTGATCTGATAAGAATATTTATATCTAATAGTGATCTTTAATAGAATGTATATTGACGTGTGTGTACATAAGATATTATAGGAGTAAAGTTTTATTAGAGGACATAAGATGGTCATTCAACTTTAATGGATATTTTAATATTTCAATTTTTATGTTAAGGACTTTTCGCTTTTAGTATGATATGATATATCATACTATTTTAAATTAAACTCGTAAAATATTTTAAAACTTTTTCATCGATTTATTTTTCTAGTTTGTTTGACATGTGAATTCTTAATGATTGTATCATATTAATTCAATGTCCATTTAAAGACTATTAATAACATTTTTGAGATAATCTTTAAAGTGAATAAGTGTCATAACAGAATAAACAATGAAAAAAAATCTTTGAATGCAGTGAGTGTCTCAAACAATTTGATATGACAAAAAAAAAAACTTAGTGAAAGCTTTCCCACCTTGAAAGCCTCTAATTAAATTTTCTTATCATAGTAAAGATTTTCCAAGTAATAACATTATTAACATAATCTTTAAAGCTAATAAGTATCATGAAGGAATAACCAATTAATAGAAATCTTTAATTGCAATGAGTGCTTCAAAACATTCGATATGACAAAAAAATATAGTGGGCGCAAATTTTTCTTTGAATAGTCTATAACTAAATATTTTTATTATATTAAGACGTAATATAAATATGTCATTTAGCTTGGCTTCAGCTGATATTTATATCTTCCAACTTTGAGCGTGTATAAATACTTTAAAAAAACCCAATATTAACCAATATTAGGTTAATATCATATATGCTACCCCTAGTTGTTTTAGTGTTTATAGGTTTGAAATTTGCTAGGTATGGAATTCTCTTTTACTAAATATAAAATTTATTTAGCTACAATTTGTAATTAACCCAAATTGACCATGTATGTAACAATCAAAAAGTAAAAAGTAAATTACTAACCATCTGTGGAATTTAGGCCTGGGCCGATGTTGTAAATATAAGCCCAGAAAAACAAATTAATTAAGATCAATTTCCATCTTTTAAAATTAGCATTTAGATTTTCTAAAACTATACAATAAGTACTATAAGTTTCAATTCTTTTCATGTCAATACGATAAAATAAATATGTTTCAGAATGTTAATTAAAATTCAGATAGTTTAAATTTCGTGGTGATTCAGTAACTTAGTGGTATTTGCTTAACACATTATAACCGTACTTCAATTCAGATAAATTGTTTTGCACCGTTAAATTTTTTTATATAAATATCGTTTATTTGATATTGTTTTGTTATTATAAAGAACGAGTAATATAATATATCATGAAAACTTAGTTCAAAACATCAATTTGGCTATTACTTCCTCCATTCATTTTTTACTTAGTTCGTTTTGAAATTTTCACGCCCCTTAAAAAATAGTTATAACATGATTATTACAGAAAAAAAACCCTATATATATGCTGTGATTGGAGTAATTTGTTTATTTTTTTAATTTTCCATTCAATGTTTGGAATTTGTAGTAGAGCTCCGACTAAATTTGGATCATGCATTAAATGGCTTATATGGAGGAGGCGTTTTCAATAGAATTTTTTTCATATCAAAGGATCAAACTCGAGACCTTTGATTAAGAATGGAGCAGTCTCATTATTACACCACAACTCATGTTGATAAGGCTAAGCGAAATTAATTAACATACTCATATGTTTGGTTTTGTCTGCTTGTGACCAATAGTCTAGATGTGTCAACTTTGAATAGGCAGCCTAAGTTGGGTTTAGGGTGTTGGGGTAATTACTTATATTTTTATTTTTTAGTTTTTAGTTTTTAGTTTTTCATCTAATGTTTACTATTCGTATTAGAGTTTGACTATTTCAAATTTATGCCGTGTAGGACTCCATTTGGGAGGAAGCACTTCCTACCAAGGGTTTTTCTATATTTAGAACTCGAACTCGACATCTCTGATTACGGAAAAAACAATTTACATGTAATGAATTCTATTTTTCTTTTGTCTTGGAGTGCGAAAAATTAAAAAATATTAAATGGTGAGCATGCAAAAGGCCAACATACATTCTTCTCCTTGTGCTTATAAACAGTCATGACGCAACTGCTTTGATACTGGCAAAGCAGTACTCAAGTCTGCAATTCCAAAAATATCTAATTAAAAAAACAGTATCTCTTTTATGTGTTTTGATAAACTCTTACTCTCTCCGTCTATTTTTAATTGTATAATTTCATTTTTTTAAGTTAAATTATAAAAAAATTGACTAACATTTTACGATATATTTTTTCATCATATTGATATGTAAAGAATTGCAATTTATAGTATTTTTCGTATAGTTTTTGAATATCTAATTTTGTTTAAAATATTGAAGTGAATGTAATCTAATTTGACATTGAAAATTAGTCAAATTAATTTTTGAAAAGCGCAACATAACAAAAGTGAACGGAGAGAGTTTATTATTAGGTCATTTAATTGAAAATCAATATTTGATAAAGATCAAATCAAAAAATCGAGCGTCTGTGGTATTTTAACTTGATCAATTACTCAGAAAGATAAAAGAGAGAAGTATTGACAACACTTCTAAACTTGACACAAATTATTAATTTCATATCTAAACTAATAACAGTCTTAAAAACACATCTCTACTTGACTTAACCAATCTTTCACATGACATAACAAGTGGTTTCAAACTCTTATAGGAGCATGAAACTCTTAATAAAAATTTGAGAAAAGTGTTGAAAATACCACTAAACTTGGCAAGAATTCACGGGTATATTTCAACCATGTTATAAGATCGAGAGTGTAAATAAGTTTAGTTAGTCAAATTAATAAGTGTTTTTAAAGTTGTCAATAATTCAGAAATAAATTAATAATTCATGCCGAGTTTAGAAATTTAAATACTTCTCTAAAAGATAAAATCATCATGTGATACATAGCACACCTCTTTAAAATACAGAAATAGAGTAAAAATATATAATTTGTTCATAAACCAAATGCATACTTTATCATAATTGATTAAATTTGAAATATAAGTAAATTATTTTAATTAAAACTCTTATAAAAAAAGTAATTATTTTTTTAAAAGGCAGCATGGGTTGTATAGGATCATGCGCAAAAGGACACGCACGCGGACTGACTCAAACCCACCTCATCTTTCTTCCAAGCCATTAACCTCAAACTTTGTTAATTTCACATATATTAATGCGCCGTTAAAGTCAGAATTTTAAGTTTCTAAATTTGGAATTTAATTTTTAAATTAATAATTTATGAAATTTAAATTAAAGATATTAAGGTTGGTCGAATATGCACGACTATCTATTATAAAAATACTAGCGATAATAAATATGTATATTAACAAAAAGTGTTAAAGTTTTTATCAGCACTAGTTAATTGTCAATTTCGTCGTAATAGATTTTAGGGGCATTTACAAATAAAAATATAATTGTCACTAGTAATTGCTTTCAAAAAATATATTTAGTGATAATTAAGTTATTATCGTTAATATATTATCGCTAAAGATTATTTTTGGTATAGTGACTCCACTCTATATTGATTATATTTTATGTTAATGTGGTACATGGCGGATAATTATTACTCTATTTCAAAATAAGTGTGCTGCAGCAAAATATACTTATATTTATCCTAAAGTGTTATTTCACAAATTAAAGATAAAAGAATAAAGATAGTATAGCTAGTCTGGTATTAATGAACTACTTCTTTTTAATTGTGCTTAATATTCAAAAATATCTAATAAATATTAATAATTTAATAAACTATATCTTATATTTTTTATTTTTTTTAAGTGAGCGTGAAATAATTTGAGATCCTTCCAAGGCACTCGATCAACTCGCTCTTTTCTCGATATTATTTTTGTATTTCACTATTATCTTTCTATCTCCCATTAAATATATAATTATTCAATCATCATTCTCTTAATTTGTTTTATTATATGGTCAGCATATATAAATGTGTACATGTGATGGATGTATTAAAAATAATTCGATGTTCTTATACAGTCAAACAAACTTGGTTAATTAACCAAAGCTTGTCCAAATTCCGCCAATGATTTTCATATATTGTGGCTAGTTGGCTAAGGCATGGGCTAACACTAGTTATCCTTAGTGTTACTCGCATGCCACCCTTTTTTGTCTTTGTCATGTTTTATCATTTTCATAACAAATTTATTGCTAACATGTGACCTCCGCAATAATAACATATTCAGCGTAATAACATAAATAAATTTTGGGAAGAAGATGATGTGTACATAAATCTTATCCTTATCATAAGAAGATGGAGAGGTTGTTTCTGAAATAGCGTCGTCATCTCAAATAAAGCAATTTAAAGGGAATAATGAAGAACAAGACGACAGTAATTGTGAATTATGATAAGCTTATAGTAAATTATCGAAGAATAAGATAATATAGGTAATAATAGTATAATATTCAACTGTCTATTAACCTTCTACGCTAATTCTCGACCTTCATTTTCTCTTATCTAAGATAATCATGTCCTCGATTGGTAAGATGGAGGTGTTTCATGTCTTATTTGATTAATCGCCTCGTTTCAATACTTTTTTAGTCTACCTCTTCATGATCTCCTTATCCCTGCCATAGTCAATTCTAATAGCTCCTTATATTAGGATATTTGTGCATCTTCTTTTCACACCTTACATCTATTCGTTGAATATATCATATAATCAAAAAGGTATTAATTATTTTCTTCCAAATGAATATTATGTAACCACCAAGAAATTAGATAAGTACTACACTTATTTAATTAAGGATTATGGATAAGATAGTAAAAATACTTTTTAAAGGATGTATCCAAGCTTCTTGATTGAAATATTTTATAAATTTGACATACATGATAACCAGCTTGGCAAGAGTGAACAAGTTTTGAGTACCAAGGAAGTTTTATTAATTATGACTTTAATTTGTCTCTTTCATTGTAGAAATTATCTAGGGTAAAAATTAGGTGATCTAACTAAGTAAGAATGTTAGAATACTTTATATAAATTGTCATACAATTAAAAAAATTACATGGAGGCCGTACTCAATTAATGTTCATATAAAATTCTACATTGATTTAAGTTTGTGGCTAGTACCAATTATAAATTACCATTAGGCAAGTTGTGGAGTTATATATGTCATTTTGGGTTTATTAAGTCCCATGTGGCGATCAGCATATTCAGGTTGTTGTTTCCTTTTCTTCTTTTGATTTTCCGCTCGGTGTTTGGAGTTCGCATTGAAGTTCCGACTAAATCTAGATCACATATTATAGGGCACATTCAGGGGTGACGCTTCCAACAAATTTTCTCCATACCTAGGGCTCGAACCTGATACCTCTAATTAAGGTGAATTCCTTTTTCCTTTTAAGCTAAGTGAACAAAAAAGACTATATCATTTGGTGCATTCCACACCAATGACTACAACCCAAATTAGCGTAAAAAGTTTGAGCGGTTCGAGATAGGTTCAGGGAACTCGACTTTGAATCCTAAAAATGAAAAGAAAAAATAAATTGATAGGAAATATTTACTTTTTCAACACACCTTATATGAGAATCTAAATTAGTTGGGGCTCAAAATGACCTAGTAAGAAACAATTTTTATAACAAAGGTCAACAAATCAATAAATGTATCTGGTTTGTTTAATCAATTAGACTAATTAGTTTTAAAAACAGTACAAAATATAGTAGAAACTAATTAACAATATTAGCTAGGAGTTATCAAATGGTTCAAGATACTTGCATTAGGCATAGAAATTATCAAATGGGGTTCAAGAATACTTTTAAATATTTTCAATAACACTTTAGTTACTCTTTTTTCTTCGATAAAGACATATATAAAATAATATAATTTTCATCTAAAAAAAGATTCGGATTAACCCCTTTAATCATGACTCTACCCTGAGGCAAGCCTCCTTTTTTAAGGTAGGTACCAACCTTACCAGTCGAATTCAGGCTCAACACTAGTCAACTTATTGGGTGTCATATACCATGCACTTGTCCATTTCTAAAGTACCTCGAAGGGTTGTTGAAATGTAACAATTCAATTGCATATATAAATGTCCATTTCTTAAATAAAGAATCTCTACTAAATGAGCTGGCTAAAGTTATAGGATAATATAGGTCCTTACTCTATCAATTGGAACCCAATAAATACATTACTTCTATATGCTCTATGATTAGATCATGTCTTACCTATTGTCTTACCTATTTAAGCATTGCCAGCCATACAAAGTACGAAAAAAATACTTTTTTTGGAACAAAATTTAAGAATTTTAAGAAAAAAAAGTGTCCAACCGACGATCCTTCACTATATGTTGCTAGACCAGCACCTCCGAAATCTAAATCCTAATGGTCGGACTAATTTAAACTCTCATCAAATAAGCTTATATAAAAAATTTTGAAAAATTGAAACTAGAAACTAGAAACTCTAACTATTTCACGATAATTCAATTTTAGAGTCGGTGGATCATATTGAATGGGGACGGCAGGGTGGAGGTAGTAGAATGGGCGTAGTGCCTCCTTCAAATCAATTATATTGAGAGGATTAACAAGTAATAATACTTTTCAAGTCAACAAAATTCTGCATCTACTTAATACAGGAGGATCGACGTGTCAGTCTTAGAATTGTTGTGAATTGAGGCCTAAGGGCTAAGCAAACCATAGCATATACACCTTTTTTAATATAGCAATGTGATGAAGACCTTTCAAGTAGATCTAGGTCCCCACATTTACCAGATGTTAACTACAAGAAGTTGGGACTCAAATAAGAATTGAATAGCAATTTGTACTAAGAAAATGAAGTTTCCATTATGCTTTTTAACTGATGTTTCACTAGTTTTTTGGTTCATTTAGCTGTCCCTCCTAAGCCATGACTGGCATTGTGACAATTGTCTCAACAGCTAAACTTATCTAGCATTCAAATTGTCTTTCTAAAAGCAACAATCATATGTGTACATTTTTAGATTAAAGACTTGTGACATTCTTTTTTATTTATGTTGATAAATAATTAGCTTTAAGCTTAGGGTGTATTTGGTACGAAGAAAAATATTTTCTAGAAACGTAAGTTGATTTTTAGATTTATTTTCTTGTCTACTCGGCAGGTATACAGAAAATATTATCATAAAATCATTTATATATAATCTAGTTAAATACTATAAGAACTAGAGATTGGGTGGTGGGGGTGGGGGATGAGACTACGGGAATGTAGGTGATGATGAGGTGTGTTGGAGGATGTGAGGAACACA
The DNA here is from genome assembly GCF_900185275.1 of Solanum verrucosum. NCBI lineage: Eukaryota > Viridiplantae > Streptophyta > Magnoliopsida > Solanales > Solanaceae > Solanum > Solanum verrucosum. The sequence continues at coordinate 1,391,863 of NW_026020815.1, forward strand.
CAATTGATGTGGCATATTACTTGTACAACTTGTTTTCCCAACTTCCATTAAGAAAATCATTTTTCTTATTTTTCAGCAACTTATTTTCTTCGAAAAAAAAGTATTTACCTATTTTTGTTGTAACTTAGATATTATGACATGTTTAAGATTATAAATTTTAAAAGTCTTTTTTTTCCGCTTAATTTCGTATCTAATCAAATATCGGTGCATAATTGAAACAATGAGAGTATATATGATACAAATATGACTCCTCACCATTCCCTCTTGTCTATATTTCCCAAAATTCTTATTTAGATGAATGAAATATTTTCTATTTTAATATTAATAAAAATTTAATTAATTAAATAATCTAATTAATTAGAAGAAAGACAAGGAGAAACTCAAGCCAATATGTTAATTTATATTTGGATTAATTTTCTTGTCTCTTTTTACAAGAATGGATGTAACTTATTGGTATTGAGCTTATATGAATTCAGTACATGTGATATAAAATATAAATTTATATTTAAAAAAATCATCAAAATTACAATAAAGAGTAAATATAAATTTATCATTATAAATATTAAATTAAATATTAAAATCTTAAAAAATTAAACCCATATCACTTATATTTTGTTAGTGACATCTTGTTGGTACGTCAAATCACCAAGATTATGTTTTAATGCATGTTCAATATAAGACCACAACGATTATAATATATTTAGTGAAATCCCACTTAGTAGAATTTGAAGAAGATAGAGTATATACAATTTTTCGAAAAAAATTTCAGCTTAAACAAATTAAAACAATAATAAAATGAAAAAAAGACAGCGCGAGAAACATGACAATGAATACCAAAGCAATAACAAACTAACGGCTATATTCAAAAACCCGTAACAATAAAAAGGTGCGATCATTTGCACGAATCACGATAATAAGTTAAGTCAAAACAATATAAATAAATTGAAACAAAGTAACAAGAGCCCCAAATCTTGGGTTGAAGATAGATAAATGTCGAGAATTAAGACTAGAATTACATCCCAAAAATCTAAAAAAATTATATCCAAATATATGGTCTAAGTTAAAAAGTTTCAATCACGAAAAGTTAAAAGCGTCACATACACTAAGACAATACGGATAGAAAATATAGATGAATCCGCAGTAACTTTTTTTTTAAATCCTTTTTAGGTATAAATTGCAAAGATTTTCAAATATAAATAGAGAAAATGGTCAAATGCCCCCTTAAGCTATGACCGATTTCTCAACTACACACTTATTTTTTACGGGAGTCCTATCACCCTCTAAACTGTTTAAAACTAAAATTATTACCACTCTAAATGCCTACATGGCAAAGTGAAGGTATTGCACTCTCCTTGAGAGAGTGAAGATATATAAAAAAAAAATTACTTTTAATATTTTTTCATAAATATATGCATTTTATTTTTCTTTTATTTCTTTTTACTTCTAATATGATATCTTCTCCGTAGAAACTTAGTAGAGCATCAATGCAGCCATCAAATTACACCACTTCTCACCATTTTGAATCACCGTCGTTATTATATTAATCAATACACCACAAATCGTAGATAATAATTTCATCCCTTTTCTCCACAATCAGGAACTACGGACCCAAAATCTTTCAAATCAAAACGAATTTAAGCCTAATATAGTGACACTCAACTGATTTTCTTCGATTAAACTTTCAATACAAGGAAAATTCTTGATCCTATATTCAATACCCAAAAGACCCACAAATTTTATTTGTATGCGCTTGAAATTTTTGGGATTTGATTTCTTTCCGGTTCGAAGCTAGTTTCGATGGCGATTTAAAGATTTTTCTTTAAGTCTCAGACAATCAATCTAATAGATAAATTTTATTTCAGCTTCAAATAATACTTCTCAACTGATTTAGCAACTTGTAATTTTCTTGCAAATCTGAAAAAACGTAGTTCATGTTCTTCATCTTCTTTGTATGATTGCTACGAAAATTTGATGCAAAACCACCCTAAATCTTCTCTAAATTGCCTTAGATTTTAAATATAAGCTTATCTCAACATTTCGATTCTTTTGATTTATTACCCATTCAAAACAGAGCTCGTTTGTAGTAGGTTAAAATTAGAACTCAATCTTATAAACTAACATTAATGGTGGTTTCATGTTGTGCTTCAAAGTTTCAACCTTTAGCTTCGATTTTCAGCCATATGACATTCTTTGAACCATCGACGAACTCAATTTCTCCTAATGTAAGAATATAGATTCACAAAATTCATATGAATGCTTCAGATCCAAAAATCGCAGCTATAAATAAACTCAATTAACCCAGTGTTTTCAACTTCAAACAATTAGCAATCAACATTACAATAAAAAAGTTTCAATATATGAAGATCCAAGATACAAATCTACAAATTTCAACCTTTTGACCTTTAGCATAGTTTTTAGAATAATAAATTAAAAAGAGAAAAAATAAAATAAAGTTTTAAATAAAATTTTCAGTTGTCAAACGCATGCATATCACCTGACAATATAAATGTGGTTGTGAGATTTTAAGGGGATAAATTTTTTAATTTTAAACAGTTTAGGGGGTGGTAGGACTTCTGTGAAGAAGAAATGTGTAATTAAAAATTCGATCATAGCTTAAGGGGGCATTTGACCATTTTCTCAATATAAATATAAATTACTCCTAAAATATTTTGAAAATAAATATTAGAATAATTATTTTTTTGTCCCATTTGCATTGGCTATCCTTGTTGGGAAGATTGGTATGAAGGACAGTCCTATTTGTCAGATGTCCCACAAATTAGAATGAAAAATGAGTGGGTCCCAATTAAAATCCAAGAATTTCAGTTCATTATATAAAGTTACTTCACTTTTTGGTCAAACGTCAGAAAATCCTTTAATACCTCCTTCAAAAAATTTAAAAAAATATATATTACTTGATTAATATATAGTTTTAATAGACTCAAAAAATGAAAAATAAAAATCTCTTCATATTCTAAAGGGAATTTGTTTCTAGTTTGGAAAAAATCGTAAAAATTCCTCTTATGTACCGATTGTATTCCTTTATCTTGTGAGCGTAGAAAATTATTTCTGATATATTCTCGATTTGAATAAATATATAACAAAAATCAAGGGTGTAAAACAAATATAATAGCGAGGAACTTATGTTCTAAACAATTAAGAAAAGAATATGCAGCAATAATAAATAATATGATAACTGAAGCAAAGGAAATAAGTAACATATATTGATAAGAGAACTTGACAACTCTTAACTACCTACTAACATTCTAGCTTAATCCTTAATTTTCATGTTTTTTTCTATCTAAGATAATGTCCTTCGTACGCTATAGGTGTGTTATATTTTGTATAATCACCATTTTCTAAGACTTCTTCGACTTACTTCTATCTCTCTTGATATCCAATATAGTTCATCTCTCACATTAATTTTACGAAATAAAAATACTTTGTCATCCACCTATTGAATCGGAGTTGCCCTTAATGATAATTTTGACACATAGTTAGGGCATTTAGTTGATTGAATAATGTTTTGTCTTCGAGAGATTTAAAGTTCGACTTGAAACGATTCTTTTAATAGCAAATTCAATGATTCTTTCATAGCATTAAAATACACAATCCATTGTTCTTGCTCCGTGTTTATTCTAACATGGTCGAACATCATTTTGTATCTAATTATTTGTACCAATTCAAACAATTGAGTGAGAAAATACAAAATCATTTAGCTTTACATAGAAAAAAAACTAAGTACTACTTTGTACCCCATTTATCAACACATCACATCTATTCTTAATGCATACAAAAATGGAGGACAAACATACCTTTTAACTTATAACCCAAATAAACTCTTTATGTTATGGGTCAATATATGAGAAATAAAATTTAAAATATTTGAAAATCAAAAGTAATCCTAAAAATTCATCATAACAAAACAGAGAAATAAGACTTTTTTTCTTGCTTCCCCTCCCCTATGTTAGCTACGAACAAACTACTTTGCTTGTAGCTAACTTCAAAATTGATAATCAATAAAATATTTCATTGAATCAACTTGATAACCCGTTGTAATAATTCGAATCATAGTATCACGAGTTTGACTTTAATTGATCCAGCCCTCTTACTCAATTTACCCCCTATATTTAAAAAAATAAAATAAATTAAAATTAAGATGAAATTTAAAAATAATTGAAAAAATTGAGAGCTGGAAATAGCTGGAAAATGACCTACTCCAACAAGAACTGCTTCACAATCTTGGCACTTGGTTCCAGTACCTGTTCTTCCCAAATTTTCCTCGCCGGATTCTCGCCGCCGGCCATTTTTTCCGACCCCATTTTCGCCGTTAACGTCGCCGTGGCATCCACTTTTTGTATGTTCCATCCACCTTCTCTCAGCCGCATGATCTTCTTCACCTGTCTTTCTGCCAATACCCTTGTGTTCTCCTTAATCTCCATGGCTGCTTCTTCGTATGATATCTTCCCTTTAAAGTATTTCTCGAACTCCGGTACTCCTATTGCCTTCCGGATCCCGTCGGAACTGGAATCGGAAAACCCCTCTTTCTCGAAATACTCTTTTAGCTCTTCAAACATCTCCGAATCGAGCATTTCATCGACTCGTTTATCTAAATACTGATTCAATACAGGTGCTATAGCATCAACCCAGATGAAGCAACACTGGTAACGAAGCTCGTTAATCACCGGATTTAACGATTCGAAAATGTCGAATTCTGAATCGAATCGTTTTACTAACAGAGCATAGATGAATGAGTTAGACCCACCTACAATAAAAGGGATTTTCCCTCGATTAACGATTTCGTTGATTCTGAAATCTCCAGCTGATCGGAAATCGGAAGAGGAAAACTCCGGGTGTGATTCAGTAGGTTTGAACTCTCCGAGAAGATGATGATGGATACCGCAGCGTTCAGTCATTGAAATTTTGTTTGTAGTGATGTCTAAACCATTGAAAACTTGGATTTTATCGGAGTTAATGACTTCGATAGATGGGAAGAAATGAGTGGCGAGGTCGATAGAGAGTTTTGATTTTCCACAACCAGTAGCACCCATTATCACGACGATCTTTTTGGATCGTCGTGGTACATTACCACTGGTTGCTGATATAACCACATTACGAGTCCATTTGGGGAAGAAGAAAATGTTTTTTGGTCTGAAGAAAAACAACGTGTTGGAATGATTAGTACTCGTTGTTGATAAAAATGATAATTTTCTCATAAAGTAGATGATAACGATAATGATAATGATGATGATAAATTAAGCAACTATTTATATGCACAGTAAAATACGAAAGATTATTTATGGATCGTTGCTTTGGCAGAGAATAGTACGAAAAAAAAAACAGAGAAGTAGAAGGTGGGCTGATGAAAGTGGAACAGATAATGGGTATATATATTTGTTATTCGTTATTGTGTATATAGAGTAGTACTATTATATTTGCTGGTTCATCTTCTTCATAGCTACGAACAATTTTCGAGCTTTTTTACTTCAATGGCTATGGATAATGGACACTTTTCGATCATTACGTGTATCATTTCCTTGATAGTTACTTAGTTTCTTGCTGAAAGTGTTGCCATTTTTGAAGTAAGGTAGTGTAGTTTTCTTGATTAGTGTAAGTGTAAGTGATATGAGGGAGAATTTATGTCCATTTGTCTCCCTTTATATATACTTTCACCCAGCATAAGTTTGCAACAATCAGTGATCGTTTGGTAGTTGGATAAGAAATAAGTTATTCAGGTATTAATTTTCATATAACTTATACAACGTTTTATAGGTCGATAAGAAAAATAAGTTATTAATGTTTAAAATTAATACGATCTTTGGTTGACAATTTCAAAATCTGTATAACTAATACATGTATATGTTATTAGGGAGTTTGTGTATTATTTTATACCAAATAGAAGGTGGAATAAGTAATACATGTGTAATTAATATATGAATAATTAATTAATTCATAAAATAATATATAGATTCACTTATAACTAATTTCTACATTACTAATATTTGCAATACACTAATAAGCTATGAAACATACCCGGTATATAGGGGTGTTCACGGTTTGGTTTGGGTCGGTTATTGGTCAAAACCAAAACCAAATCAACTTAATCGGTTTTAAAATTATCAAAACCAAACCAAACCAAATATAATATACATTTATCGGTTTGGTTGTTTTCGATTTTGGTTTGGTTTGGTTCGGTTATTCGGTTATTAACCATACATAAAAATAAAAGAAACAATTCATTCAAAACGTGAAAAAAGTGACAACAATCCATTCAAACAAGAAAAATAGTTAGAATGACTGGCATTACAGAACTTTCGATTATTGAATTTACTAAATAAAACTTCAAAATTCACTATTTTGGCATAGAAGGAAGAGACAATGACATTTTCAGTCCCACAAAGAATTTCTATAGACACTCATATATATGAAACCAATAAGAAAAATGTTCTCACCTTGGACATTTTTTCTTTCATAAGTAAATTATAAATAAATTTGATGAAACATATATAAAATCTTTTAAATTGTTTATGAATATAATATATTATGTATGTATAATAATAAAATTTATGTATATAACTTGTTGGTTCGGTTCGGTTATTTCTTTGATTTTTTCAGAACAAAACCATAACCAAACCAAATACTATCGATTCTTAACAATCTAAAACCAAACCAAATCAAAACCCAAATTAAATCAGTTCATTTAATCAATTTGATTTGGTTTTTCGATTTGGATCAATTTTTATCCAAACCATAAACACCCCTACCGATATATCTCAAAGTGAGATTTGGGAAGGTATTGCCTTTAGGAGGCCGTTTCATAAAGTTTACAAGAATAGTGTTGAATAGATTGTATTAGAACGGTTGACATAAGAAATATTGATATCACTTATGCTCTCACATTAGTTATGCTAAGATTATTTTACTATTAAAAAATTATAAATAAAAAATAAAAGATTGAAAAAGATACATAAAAAGTGACATCAACGGTGGACATCTAAAATATAGATTGTTTTTCATCAGAGACCTCATGAGGCCGTCAAAAAGAGACTTCACGAGATGACCAATTTATTTTTTGAAATTTTTATTTATTTATTACAAAAAGAGATTTCATAAGATCATTATTTTATTATTTATTTATATTTATTTTTGCTAAAAAAATTCATGAGGTCTCTATACTTTATTAAATTTATTTTGATTCGTAAATAGCGATCATGAGTTCAACTTTTTTTAAATAAATAAATAAATTGTTTTTTTGTAAAAAAATAAATAAAATGGTAGCTAATTGTTGTTTTTGTAGGTGTCCATCTACAATTTTAATTCAATTCAACAATATATATATTCTAATTAGCTAAATCAAGTTTTAAGAACGGTCAACAATCAATCAGATTACAACAAATATATTTACTAAATATCCTCTAATCAACACAACATGAAAATCAACTTAAAGTACTTCGAAATTGAACGAAAATAATAAGGGATAAGTGTCTGAAAAGTATCTCAACTTTGGTCGAATTTGTTGTTGCGATACTAAACTTTCATGATGACCTATTACCTCCCTAGACTATTTAATATCGTATTTTAAACATATATATTTGTCCATGTGGACATAAAAAATAAGGCAAAATTATAAATAGTAATGTGTCCACGTGACACATATATACCTTTAAAATACACTATTAAATAGTTCAGGAGGTAAAAAATACGGTATTAAATAGTCTAGGGAGGTAATAGGTCCTCATGAAAGGTTAGTATCGCAACAGCAAATCCGATCAAAGTTGAGGTATTTTTCAGACCCTTATCCCAAATAATAATAAATAGAGGTCGTAAGTTATACAATAGGATTTCAAGCTAATTCGAAATTCTTATGTATTCCTAAAACACATAATAATCTCTAATTTTTCATGATTCATACATTGACATTTCTCACAAGGACACTTGACCAAGCCATTAAGTTGAAAAGGTTCTAGTATAGTCTATAAATCATTGACATCTTCTACAAATTTATGCGTCATCCCCATTCAACCAAAATTAGTTATATCATAGATCCAACTACGCTCCATATACACAAAGATCACAAAATTTGAATTTGTTAAACACTAGATTAAGTAATAACTCAACATTTTTTAAGTTAGAGTTGTATAACTGAATTGGATTCAAGTTAGATTTGCATTTTTTCCATTCTAAGTGCAAAGTTGAATTCTAACGTCAAAGTTCAAACCTAAATTCAAAGATTCATTTAATTTAATTCTATTTTCTTCTTAAGATTTGTGTTCCAAAATTCAAGATTCAACTTTTATTTAGGATCAATTCTAGATTCATAGTTCACTTAACTTATGAATTTATGAAACTAATGTAACCTACATGTAAATACTTGATGTTTTCATTATCTTAGAAATCAAATTGTAGCCTTATTCTACTTAATCTTGAAGTATTTTAAAAGATTTTTAAAAAAAAAATTTGCTTCAAATTAGAGTTACTTTTGGTTTCAATTTATGTTCGAAGTTGAATCCTAACTTCAAAGTTCAATCGTAAATCCAAAGTTCAAATATTTTTTTAATTTAATTCAAGTTTCAACTTAATGTCATATTCCAAAAATATTCAAGATTCAACTTTTATTCAAAGGGTCAATTCAAAATTCAAAATTCACTCATCAACTTATGACTTAATGCAACTAATGTAATCAACATGTAAATACTTGGTGTTTTCATTATCTTATAAATCAAATTGTAACATCATTCTACTTAATCTTGAACCATTTGAAAGAATTTTTTTGTAAAGAATAATTGGCATCTAGAGTTGTCTTTTTTCTAATTTTAAGTTCAAAATTGAATCCTAACTTCAAAGTTCAATCCTATATTCAACGTTCAAATATTCTTTTAATTTTATTCAAGTTTCAATTTAAAATTTATCTTATTTCAAGATTTATGATTCAATTAAGAGTCAATTATTCAATTTTTATTCAAAGAGTCAATTCAAAATTTAATTTTTATTCAAAGGGTCAATTCAAGATTTCATCGTTCACTTTTAGATTGAAAAATCAAAAGAACCATTTGGGTTACTTGTTAATAAAAATAATATTATCTATGATACAACTCCAAATATTATTATGTAATCGATAAAAAATTTAATGTCAAAGTTAAAACTTGCTAAACGTAAAATTTAATCTATCAAACAAATATCATCTTCCTTAAAATACATGATTACCAACTTCCACGGTCATTCAAAATTATGCAACCAACATAACTAATTACCTTCCAAAAAAATTAATTTCAATTCTAAAAATAGTTCACATTGAGTAATTTCATATTTTCGAACAATGATTAGATCGAATATGAGTAATTTCATATTTTCGAACAATGATTATTCATTTTTTGTCAATGCTCTAACACTATCTATCTTTCTCCTTCTTTATAATTAAAATAAATAAACATAGGTAAATGCAAATATTAGATGAGGATGGAAAAGACTAGTAGATGTAGAGATCAATGATATTATGATGAAGTAGACAATAATTATATTTAAAGATTATTTCGATTATTATCATTTTGTGTTGTCCTCTTTCTCAAATAATAATTATAATTACTTTTTATATTTTATTGGTGATTTATTTAAATTTATTTGTAGATATGGAAATTTTACTATTGTCTATTTTCTAATAGTAATAAAACTGTAAAATTGAAGATATATGAGACTGACGCCCCATGTTTCGAAGCTTACGCCTCCGCTTGTGTTGTGTAAAATGTCTCACCTCATACCCGTCTCTTAATACATTGATAAGTATTTTTTTCATTCTTAATCAGATGTACCTTGGGGTATGTTGTTGTGTTTTGTTAGAGGTTGCTTAACACTCGAATCTTTTCGGCGCAAATTCAAAGTTAATCGGAACACAATATGAATATCAGACATCAAAGAAGAAAAAAGCTAAAATATGTTTCTTTCTACCATACTAATTATATCAAGTAAGATTTACATATATTTGATACAGGTTGATATGCTTTACTTGAGTTGAGGGTCTATCAAATACAATTATTCTCTGCTTACTCAAAATAGGAGTTAGACTGCATACGCACTACCCGTTTTAGATCAACAATAACAATAACAATAACAACATATTCAATGGAATTCCAAGAGTGGACACTGAAGAAGATAGAGTGTATGCAGATCATACCCCTACCTCGTAGAAGTGATGATAGGACAGAAAAAAAATGCAGTATCACAAATTTAAATTTGTCGACTCCTATGTTATTTTAGTTATTGTATTAACTTTAAATATGGACCATATGCTATAATTAATATAATTGTGATTAGAAAAATCTATAGTTGATTATAGAGTTGCTTGTACTAGAAGTAGCCATTTGGTGAGGATCTATATGGTTAGGCTTTGAGTAGGATTAGCACATAACACTAATATTGATTATGTATAAGCAACATGGTGTTACAAGAGGGATTTGTCCATCATTATCGACCGTACGTTAGGCTTAAAGTTAACTTATAATTGTTGAGAAGTTAGTTCCAGATACAGCTGTCAGCTGATAAGCAAATGTTTTAGTTAAATTAAATGCACGTGATTCTGTTAGATGTGTCAGTGAGTTGGTTAGTGAAAGTCTTCATTTTCTATATATGTACAGAAGTTCATTCATAGAAGGAGTAATCCTTAAGAAAATATGGGATCGATGCAATGCAATAGTGATCTCTTGGCTCACCTGCAATGTGAGTAAGGAATTATTGAGTGGAATTCTCTATTCCTCCAGTGCACATCAGGTATGGCTTGATCTGAAGGAACGTTTTGATAAAATAAATGGATCTAGGATTTATCAATTACATAGGAGTATTTTCACCCTTACACAGGGCACATCATCTGTTTCTTCTTATTATACAAAATTGAGAAACCTATGGGATGAGTATGACTCTATTTTGCCTCCTCCTAGTTGTGATTGTCACAAGGCTAAGGACTATGTTGAACAGATGCAGTATCAGCGATTGTTACAGTTTTTGATGGGTTTGAGTGATAGTTATTCACAGGCAAGAGGTCAGATTTTAATGATGCCTAGTCTTCCTAATGTGAATCAAGCATATGCTTTAGTTATACAAGATGAAAGTCAGAAGGGAATCGCTGGATCTATACATGAAGGGATGGAATCCTTAGCAATGTATACTACAAGGAATCACAGGCCACCTCAGTTTAACTTTCAACCTCAGTTTGATTCTAGACAAACTCCTAGGAAGAACCATCTGTATTGCGATTTTTGTGACATGAAGGGACACACTAGGACAAATTGCAACAAGCTGAAGAAGTGTGATCATTGTCATACGACTGGGCATGTGAAGGATAATTGTTACTTACTCATCGGATATCCAGAAAATTTCAAAGGGAAGAAAAAGGCAAATGCAGTTATAGGGGATGGTAATATGTACTCACAGATGCAGGACTTGCAGGATCACAAGGAGAAGAAGGCTCACATAGCTATAGGAGAACATCAGATGGGAGATCAAGTTACTCAGGAACAGTTATTTCAGTTGTTGAACAACACTTCACCAGAACAATTGAACCAAATTTTCAATATGCTGAAAAGGGACAACAACAACATGGATCCTCAAAAGAGTGTCAATATGGCAGGTAATTCTTGTTCTCAATTGAAGTGGATTATAGATACTGGGGCTACAGATCACATGATACATAATCACATTTACTTGCAAGATGAAAACATGATGAATAGGCTAGGTAAAGTGCAGCTGCCTACAGGAGACTTTGCTACTGTTTCACATGTTGGAAATTTTCAACTGAATGATAATGATATAATCACAGATGTATTGTGCATACCAGAATTTAAGTTTAATCTTTTGTCTGTAAACAAACTGACAAAAGAGTTAAACTGTTCTGTCTCTTTTTTCCCTACATACTGTGTGTTTCAGGATCTCTTATCTGGGAAGGTAAAGGGGATTGGTAGAGTAGAGGAAGGATTATATGTGATGGACTCGAAAACAAGACCACACAAGGATAGGATTAAGACAATGTCTGCAGTCAAGAAAGGAGATGCAAGTGCAGAACTATGGCACAAGAGACTAGGGCATGTTCCCATGGAAGTTCTTAGAAGAATAAAAGACTTTAGTACTTGTAATAGTTTTACCATTGATAAGTGTGTCATTTGTCCACAAGCAAGACAGACTAGAAGTCAGTTCCCTGTTAGTCATACTATAGTTGCTGATATATTTGATTTAGTACATATGGATGTTTGGGGTCCATATAAGGTCACCACTCATAGTGGAAAGAGGTTCTTTCTCACTTTAGTGGATGACAAATCTAGATGGACATGGACTTTCTTAATTGCTTTGAAGTCTGATGTAATTGTTGTGCTGAAACATTTTCTGGCAATGATAAAGAATCAGTTTGGGAAGTGTGTTAAGGTTTTCAGGTCTGATAATGGAGGAGAATTTCTAAACTCTAACTGTCATGATCTCTTTATGTTGCATGGGATTATTCATCAAAGATCTTGTCCACACACTCCACAACAAAATGGAGTTGTGGAAAGGAAACACAGACACTTATTAGAGACAGCAAGAGCTGTAAAGTTTCAAGGGCATCTACCAAATAGGTTTTGGGGAGAATGTATAGAAGCTGCAACCTATATCATTAATAGAATTCCTTTATCTGTATTGGGGAATAGGTCTCCTTATGAGATATTGTACAAAAGGCAACCTTCTCTGGCTCACATCAGAGTGATAGGTTGTCTTGCATTTGCCACAGACCTGAGAAGAGATGACAAGTTTGCACCAAAGGCTAAGAAAGCAGTATTTCTTGGCTATGCTGTCAGTCAAAAAGGATATAAACTATTAGATGTTGAATCTAAGGTTGTTTTTGTTAGCAGAGATGTAATTTTTCATGAGACTGAGTTTCCATTTCAGTCTCTAGGATTTATAGAAGATGCAGATCATGTACCTTCAATATCATATTCACATGTAGAAGACAGTGAGCTCACACCATGTGTTGTCATCAGAAGTTCAACACCTATTATTGTAACTGAGGACACAACAATATCTGCATCATCTAGTGGTCATTCTCACAGGGATCCTAATAATACTCAACTATCAGACAATGCTGCTTCTGTTACTTCTCAGGACCCTGAATTGTCAGTGCAAACTCCTACAGTTGTTACCAGAAGGTCAAGTAGATCAGCTAAACCTCCAATTTGGCATACAGATTATGTTTTGACAAAGAAGAATACAACTGCTGGCAGTTGTTCCTATTCTATTTCAGATGTAGTGGACTACCAGCGCATCTCACCTACATATAAAAGCTTTGTCACTAAGTTTTCTCAAGAGAGGGAACCTACTACATATCAAGAAGCCATTCTAGATCCTAGATGGGTAGAGGCTATGGAGAATGAGATACAGGCATTGGAAGAAAATCAAACATGGAAGATCACTCAACTGCCTAAGGATAAGAGGGCAATAGGATGCAAATGGGTGTACAAGATAAAGTATAAAGCTGATGGGGAGGTTGATAGGTTCAAGGCTAGGTTGGTAGCCAAGGGCTATAACCAAAAGGAAGGGCTGGACTATCAAGAAACTTTCTCTCCAGTTGTAAAAATGGGGACTATTAGAGCAGTCATATCATTAGTTGCTGCACATCACTGGACTGTCCACCAGATGGATGTTTTTAATGCATTCCTTCAAGGAGATTTAAATGAAGACGTGTATATGGAAATACCTTTGGGTTTTGTCCATAAAGGTGACAAGGGGGTAGTGTGTAAGCTCATCAAGTCACTTTATGGCCTCAAGCAAGCAAGCAGGCAATGGAACATTAAACTGACAACAACCCTGGTTGATTCTGGTTTTCAGCAGAGCAGTTATGATCACTCTTTGTTCACAAAGAGTCAGAAAGGAAGTTTGGTGATGGTTTTGATCTATGTTGATGATTTGTTAATCACAGGGAATGACCACAACTTGATCTTGGACACAAAGAAAATCCTCAAGGATAATTTTAAGATCAAAGATTTAGGGGATTTAAGATATTTTTTAGGAATCGAATTTGCCAGGAACGACACAGGGATCCTTATGCATCAGAGGAAGTACTGTCTTGAGTTGATTTCAGACATGGGATTATCTAGTTCCAAGCCTGTTGGAGCTCCCATTGAGATAAATCAGAAACTTACTACAAAGGAGTTTGATCTTCACTTTCCTACTGCTGATGGAAGTGACAAGTTGTTGGATGATCCGAATGTGTATCAAAGGGTGGTAGGGAGGCTACTCTATTTGACAATAACAAGACCAGATATTGCATTTGCAGTGCAGCTTCTAAGCCAATTCATGCATAGTCCTAAAACATCCCATATGGAGGCAGCGATAAGGGTGGTCAAATATGTCAAACAGTCCCCAGGATTGGGAATATTCATGACAGCCAATGCCAGCAATCAGTTAACTGCATATTGTGATGCAGACTGGGCAGCATGTCCAAATAATAGGAAGTCCATAACAGGTTATATAAACATATGGAAGTTCCTTGATTTCATGGAAGTCTAAAAAACAGGACACTATTTCACGAAGCTCAGCTGAATCTGAGTACAGAAGTTTAGCATCAACAGTTGCAGAAATTGTGTGGTTGGTTGGCCTCTTTAAGGAGTTAGGGGAACAACTGAAGTTACCTGTTCCTGTATACAGTGACAGCAAATCTGCAATACAAATTGCTGCTAACCCAGTTTTTCATGAACGAACCAAACATATAGACATCGATTGCCACTTTATTAGAGAAAAGGTTCTATTAGGAATGGTTCAGCCTTTGTATTTGAAGACAACAGAACAGCCTGCAGATTTATTCACTAAAGGACTCACTCAAGCACAACACTCATATCTACTAACCAAGCTAGGAATGAAGAACATCTTCCACACTCCTAGCTTGAGGGAGGATGTTGAGAAGTTAGTTCCAGATACAGCTGTCAGCTGATAAGCAAATGTTTTAGTTAAATTAAATGCACGTGATTCTGTTAGATGTGTCAGTGAGTTGGTTAGTGAAAGTCTTCATTTTCTATATATGTACAGAAGTTCATTCATAGAAGGAGTAATCCTTTTCTCTGTATCTGTAAGTCATTGATTGTATAAGATGGAAGTTTATCTCTCAGTTTATTGAGGTTTTTACAATAATTTATGAACATATAATATCACAAAATCTTAATTAAAATAGTAACTAAATTAAAGGAGATATTGAAAGATCTAAACTTAAGGGTGTGCTTAAGTCTGTTTAGTTCGATTTTTAATTTATCAAATCAAATTAATTATATCGATTTTTTCAACATAAATCAAATCAATAAGAGTCCATCTTTTTCTTTTTACGTTTGGTTTGATTTTTTCGGATCTTTTCTGGTAAAGTTTCCACAACACAAAATATATCAAAAATATATTTCTTTGTTATAGTAAAATACAATAATTAAATGATTCTTCCAAAGAAAATTAAAAAATAAAATAAGTAGTGACATTATTATTATGCTAAGTATCATGATCAACAATCAAGATAATTATAACCTATAAAACAAGTACCCTTTTTTTAATTAATAAGATACAACATGGTTTGATTTGAGTGTTTTTGAGTTACTAAATTATGAGTTATAATTCTATAAAGATTTATTGTATCCCACAAAATTGTAAGTTCAAACTTAAAATAATATGTTAAGAAAAAAGAATTATGAATAAGTTTAAGAAAGACTTACAAATTACATTATAATAAATAATTTATACTTATAAATATAATGTTTGTTTGATTTGGTTTTGATTAATTCAGTTTTTTTTTTAGTTAAAATCAAACAAAATCAATTGTATCTTTTTCCTTATTTTTTTCATACCGAGATGAAAACATTATATTTAACCCTTAATTTATTATAAGTTTTAAAATATAATATTATATTATATACTTTAGATATGAACATCCATATGTTGCTTTGCCAGAGCTTTAATACAAATTCTTTTCTTGAATTGTTCTATAAATAATAAGCTTTTGACTCGAATCTTAAACAGATATTTAAAGGTAGATAGAAGTGAGATTGTGGACAAATAGGACTGTTTTAGATTATTTATTGCAATTAATTAATAAGTTAGTAGAGTTGCTTTTGTTTTATTATCTTGTTTCTTCATCGAAGTTTAAGATTAGGGAAACAAATGAGCGGGTTTAATTTAATTTAGACAAATTAAAATGAGTTAAGATTTAATTCATCCAAATTTTGTTTGGGTAAAAATAGATGGAAAAACTACCTAATTTGACAAACATTTCTACCATGTTTACTATTTTTTTTTATAGTTTGAAATAATAAATATTGTCTCACTAATTAATAATTTCATATCAAATTTCAAGTCAGATACATCTAAATACATGTATTTTGCTACCAAATATACTAACTAGGGAGAGGTGCGAGCAAGAGAAGGAGAGAGGTGGGAGAGATATAAGAGGGAGGTGAACAAGATAGTTTATGTATCCCAGAGATACATGTAGATCACACTAGATACATGTATTTGGGATGCCAGACATAGGGAGAGACGCGACAGAGAGATTCAGATACATGTGGATCCACGTGGATACATTGTATCTTAAACAAATTACACCTAATTTAGACCACATGTATTTGTGATACATGTATCTAAGCGTATCTAGATGCGCCAAATACATGTATATAAAGTCCAACATCTGATAATATTCACAATATTGCAAACTAGCGTAAATCTAATTAAGTACCCAAAATATATTGGGTCAAGATGGATCAAACAACCGTTCATAACCAAACCCTTCCAACATAATTAACTTAATATTTCTCCTTTTTACAAATATATCATAGTTTATAACAATCGGAAAAACTCATTGATGTTTTGCGTTAATGAAAGTCATTGTATGTATTAGAGTGCACCCATATCAAGATGACCTCCAAGGATTTACATATCGGTAAATATTTATTAATATCGATAAATATTTATTGATATCGGATGTTCACCTCAAATCAATATAAAATATTTACTCCTCTTTTAAATTCAAAATCGTTATTTTTCTTTGAAAACTCTTTCACTGGATAATCTTAGCAACTACAAACTCTTTTCATTTTATGTTCCCATTGATTCAAACCATATAAGATAAATTGAAATAACACCATAATTGAAAGCATGTCAACTTGAAGCATGACACTACATAAAAAATGATCTTTAGTGGCAATTACTTAACGACAATAACTTAATATTTGCCACTAAATATGTATTTTTAGAGCCAATTAACAATCTTTGTATATGTCTCTAAAGCATTTAGCGACATTGAATCTAGTGGCACTTAACTAATACCGGTAAAGACTTTAACATTCTTTATTAATGTGTCTATTTATTGCCGCTACAAGTTGTTATTGTTGTAGTGTGACATGATATATATGAGTATATGACATTGTTATTAAGAAATAAAGAGGGGAAGTGATTGAATTAGTTGCTAATACAACAAATGTGCCTACATTTAACATTGAATTGCTAGACCCTAAGATGTACCATCTAATAATTTGACCTTTGTATGTCTCATTCTTCCCCCTTATAATTTTCCCATCAAGCAACTTGAGATCTTCACAAGATTTGTTGGGTTATGAAGGGTGATTAAGGCGTCATGCGGAAGTTTATAAATTGCAAATCATATAGTTGATAAATCAGATAACAAAAAATTTATACTAAAAATCAAAATATTATTATATCAAAACTAATATAAAGAAAAACATTGAAACTTTAGAGAGAATAAATCTCCCCATAAACAAGAATCTTAAACGACTACATTGTGGATGTTATTGTTATTGTGTTAGAAGAAACAAACCTATATTTATAGAGTCCTAAAACCTTTTCTTACTAGAAAAAGAGTCCTAAAAGATGAGAATAAACCAAATATGAAAGAATATTATATTTTCCTTTCAGGAAAAGTAAAAACATTTATGTTAATGTTTTGTCTTTTCTTTAAGGAAAAACAAATCTTAAATTATGGTAAGAAAATCAGGGCAAAACCCTAACAAGATTTTGAGTGGTAAGTGATAATTTTTAGAATCTTGAAATCGCTAATTAAAACAAAAGATCGTGAGGTTTCAGGTTAAGTTCGAATTCCAATGGAGACAAGAAATCTAGATGAATTATTCTCAATTGTTTAAGCCTTCATGGAAAGAAAAACAAGTCTTGATGGAAATAGTTACTCGATATTTATGCTAGTAGAAGATAGCAGATACCCTATAAAATTAATCGAGATACACACAAACTTAACCTAGACACGATAGTCACAATTTTTTTTAGCGTAAGGGCACATGAAAGTCTCCCACAAGAAAGTGCAACTCTAGAGTGTAGTCCACCAAGTATGATGTCAAATATAGGAACATAGTCCTTGTAATTCATGTACATGATTTATAGATAGGATTAATTAGTAGGCACTTCAATAATGATATTTTCACTGCTTGAAAATTAAAATCCTCTATCGTTAAATAATTTTCAATTAAAAAAAAAAATTAAAAAAAATCTAGTGTAGTATGAGGAGAGAGTAGTAGAAAAAACACTTGTTTCTTTATAATTTTCTTAAAATTTGAATTGCTTTCCAAACTCTTTGATAAAGAGTGAAATCCCAATTTAATCTTACACGTGCGAGGACAGTCTATAATTAACTTGTTAATTAAGCCTCCTTTTTATTTTCTCAAGGTAGAACTCCAAGTATAACTAAAGCTCTTGTATTTATCAATGAAATTCAATAGCACCTAGTAATGAATTATATGTATCTCCTATAAATAGGAGTTTGTGTAATCGAGATTAAACTATCATGAGAGTTCTACAATTGTGTCCATAGGGATGGCAAATGGGGCGGGGCATTTGTGGGGCAAACCCGCAAAGATTTCAACCAATCCCACCCTGCCCCACATAGCTTAAAACTCGCCCCGCCCCGCCCTATTACCATTGTGTCCATGCTCTCCCTCTACTATAGATAATAAACTTTTTAGTGTTCTAGAAAGGAAAAAAAAAGTATATATATATATATATATATATATATAAGAAAAAAATCTTTAAAATTCGTGTGTAAACCCTAGAACTAAGTTATACACGTGAACATTTTGAGTTGATAGGAAGAAAACAAAAGAGGGACTTCAAAAGTTAATGAGATATATTATATGGTCATCTCTTAATCCCTTTTTTAGAGTAACTTTCAAAGATACTAAGAATAGAAGATCTTAAATGATAGTGACTCCTATATAGAGTCTGGAAATTGGAGATTTATTAAGAGAAATATTGAAAACACTCCTTAATTTGGCGTGAAAGGTTAGTTTTGTTCCTAAACTACTGGCAACCTTAAAAACACTCTTTTACTTGATTAACTAAACTTAGATACACCCCAGATCTTGTCACATGGGTGAAATACATCCCTAAATTCTCGTCAAGTTTAGGGAAGTTTTCAACACTTCTCTCAATTTTTTAATAAGAGTCACATACTCCTATAAGAGTTTAAGACCACTTGTTATGACATGTGACATATTGGCTGTGTATTTAAGTTCAGTTAGTTAAGTAGAATGGTGTTTTTAAGGTTATCAATAATTTAAGAATAAAACTAACAATTCACGTAAAGTTCAGAGGTTCTTTCAATACTTCTCTCCAAGTTAATTTGCAAAGATGGAGATAATAACTTTTAGAAAATTAAAGCATGAGAAAACCCCATAAATATGACTTTTTGGCTCTATAAGTCTTATAATTGAATTAGAGACCCTAATGCACTGAAAATATCATTGAGAATGGGCTCCTAAAAGATTTGATGTGCGTCTTTGATGTGAATTAATATTTAGTGACAAATCTTTTTCTTTCTATCATAATATATCCTCAAATCATTTTTCTTTGCTAGCACATCAAAACCATGTCTTATCTTTTGTTGAAATATCTTCTTAAGAATTATTGTTATAATATATAAAAATTGGTTTTGAAATCTTAAATTCTTTAATAGTGTAAAG
This sequence comes from Solanum verrucosum, assembly GCF_900185275.1. Taxonomy (NCBI): domain Eukaryota; kingdom Viridiplantae; phylum Streptophyta; class Magnoliopsida; order Solanales; family Solanaceae; genus Solanum; species Solanum verrucosum. The sequence continues at coordinate 1,411,827 of NW_026020815.1, forward strand.
AAATTCTTGATGCTAAGTTCACAATTCTCAACAAATATGGTTTTGATTTTTAACTTTCTTTTTGTTCCATAGAGAAATTTTTTTTTACTTCAACAAGGGTAAAAAAGAATAGTAAGATAAGCAAGCATTTTCCCAAGAAAAAAACATTGTGTTTGTAAAATTTCTTATTTTCTTCACTTGGAAATTAAGTCTCAAATCCCCAAGTGATGCACAATAATTGTCTTAGTTTCATCATTCATGAGGTCATGAAGGTATGAAGTTGTTTTATCAAATTATATTTCTTGTTAATTTCAATCTTTTGCAATATCAAAATCTCTATAGAAAAATAATAATTGCATAATTGGAGTTAGAACTACCCCTATTCTAATTTATGTAACCTGATTAGAAGTACGAGGGTTAAACTAATTAATTTTTAGTGTGAATTCGGCATAAAATCTTCACTTTTCTTGCAATAAAATTTATGTATTTAAAAGTTTACATAAAAAATAATATAAATCATCGTAGTTAATTACTATTATTTTGTTGAAAAACTTCAAGATAAGTGGTACCCTTTTAAATGTCAAAAGATCAATCCCATTCATGAGCAGTTGAATATGATTTAAGATCTTGTTATTTATAAAGTTTTAAATTTTTATATGAAAACATTGTTGTTTTGACATTTCTTTAATTAATTATTATACTATTGTACGTAGTGGCTACTTTTAATTTGGACTATATATAGCTTAGGGCATCTCCAATCCTAATCTCTATTTTACTCTCCAAATATAGAGTAATAATTAAAAGTAGTACATATTAAATAATATATTTTTTTAAAATGTTATATTACATTTAAAATGAATTACTAATATTAGAGATATCATTAATGGTCTATATGAAAATTAATATGTTAACTACAAAATAATAGAAAATAATAATAAAATAATGAAAAAGTGAAATAGAGAGGTGAATAATAGTTCTCCAAATTTGGACTACTATTCACCTCTCTATAAATGGAGAACTACTATTCACCTCTCTATAAATGGAGAATAGAGAGTAATTTAGAGGGTGGTTGGAGAGCCCTTTCTCTATTTTACTCTCCAAATATAGAGAATGGAGAGTAAAATAGAGTGGGGTTGGAGATGGTCTTAGTGCTCGCATGAACTTGAATAGTGAAAATTCCAAAATTAGCTATTATAATTAGTTGGTATTCAATGCTTTATTTCATAAAAAAAAAATGACAATAAAACCTAGGTTATAACCCTAGCTAGGATATGAAGTAAAAATATTTGAAAAGTTTACTCTTTTGTCCTTTTGAGGTTCTTTTTTATTTTCTTGACTACATTGAGGTGCTATATAGTCCTAAAGTTTTTTTAATACTATTGATAATATGTAAGTACTTTTACTTCAAGTGGGATTGTATTTTGTTGAAGAGATAATTACATAAAGCATATATATCTTCTTTAACAATTTAAGAGACAGTAGATTTAAATCTCATCATCTCTTACTATCAAAAAGATTTTTCAGGTACTTAATCGACAAACAATATTAGACCCATATGTGAGCAAGTGTATTGAAATACTGAAACAAAATTCCAAAATTGACTATTACAAGGCTTGATTTCATCATGATTCATGGGTCTAACCCTATGATAAGTAGTTTTTTTTTATTTATCTTTTATTAAAACAAAAATCCTCAACAGAAATAAGTACAAGCAAGGGGGGCTAGGCCTTACCTTGTCAATCCTATGAGGTAACAGATCTCTACTAATTAACAAGCATGAAGAAAATAAGAGCTAGAGAGAACTAGATATTCTATGATCATCACAGAATTCGTAATACACTCTATGATGATATTACAAATGAGAATGCTTAAATAATGCACAAATATAAAATCCAAGCAGAAAGTTGAGTTATCAATCTCAAACTTACTTTTACAAATGTGTGAATTTAAAATGATAGATAGCCCATCTAAAGTAACCTGAAGTATTTTTCTCTTGTCTTCTTCTTCAAATATGGCCAACAAAATTTGATACTTCATCATTGCTTTTTAAATGTATTGGATCTTGTTGAACCTATTGACACTATCATATAATTTTGCTTTGCCAGTCGCATCGGCAGGTGTCTTGGAACAAACTCTTTTGTCACTTTACCATCCCAACTGTGTTGTCTTCCATGTGTCTTCTTTTTGTTTTTGTTGCTTCCACTTCTTTGATGCCTAGGTGAGATATCCCCATCTCTAGCCACTTTATCAAAGCATATGTCCAACATATCCTCATCCTCACCCTCGTCAAAAGAATCATGGCCCAAATCACTAGCATAAGCATTAATTGGACTAAATCCTTATGCTAAGGCCTCTTGTTCATTCTTCTTTGCAATTGTACTTTTAGGTACAAATTCTAGAGTTTGTGGACTCAATTTTCTATTCAAAAGAGGAGGTGAAACATTCTCTTCTTCATCAACCAAATCAGCCCACCTAGGAGTACTCATCTCCCCTTGTTGTTTTTCTTTCGAAATTAACAAATCATTTGTAAAATTAGCTTGAAAGAGTGGTGACATACCTTTCGCCAAAATTTTATCATTCCCTGTGGATGATAAGAGCTGTCCAAATTCACCTTGATGTTCATCAGGTGAATCCAAATTTTGGGAAGTGACCTCATGAGCTAAGATGCTCAATGTGACCATGGGTGGCTTGATCGCTGAATTGGGTTTGAGTACCATGACAGCCTGACTTTCTTGAATAGCCTTAGCTATTGTAGGACTCATAACCATATTTGTCGGTCCGCATGCTACATACTCCAATTGGTGTGCTAACTGATTGTATATTATTATCAGGATCGGCTCGAACCAAAGTTTTCTCCTTCGAGGGATTAGAATCAATTAACTCTAATTCCTTCTCCACCCCGAGTGCTTCAAATAGATTTGTACAAACAATGTCTTTTGATCCATTAGATTGCACTACTAGATTAGTAGTTACTTGTTGCTTATTTTCAAGACGTGGAGATTTACTTCGACTTGCCGAGGAACCAATACACATAGAAATTGATTTTTTTTGTGCAATTGTGTTCCAATTCCCAGTTGCATTCTCATCACAACTAGAAATTTCAACTTGCAAACCAATAGCTTCCAAAGGTTTCAAATTACCACGCTTAGATTCTGCAATTTTTTCCTTTCCATCAATTGCCAAATTCTCAAGTGGCGCATCAGATTTTATCGCTTGTATAACATCATGAAGTTCCCCAGGAGTGTGCTTATCACTTTGCCTCATACTTGAATTTTCAGCGACAATTTCATTATCTTTTACCTCATTAATTTTTTGTGCAAATTGTGTATCCTTGGATTTGTTATTTAGCTGATCTGAATGCACAACGAGTTGTTCTTCAACTCCAACAGGATCAACTGAATTACAACTTTGCCGTGAAGACTCACCAGTTTGAGGAATTAAGGATAACATTTGATTCCCTGAAGAATAGTCGTCTAACATTGTTTTGCTTAGGCGCTGGCCAAAATTTTTGGCGCACCAAATTTTGATCTTGAACACCACTCTTTTCAGCCCCTACATCTAATTCTTTAACAGTTTCATCCGTTTCACCAATTTCCAGCCTATTTAAATAAGTTTTTTTAGCATTGAGATGATCACGAAGATCTCCTTGAAATTTTTCTCCTTCAATATGATTTTCACTGACCATGGCATCAACTTGACCATCGGTGAGAGTTCGACAATCAGCTTCTCTATGCCCCTGATGCTTACATCTCTTACAATAATATGGTACATAATCATACCTGATTTTTTGCCATACGTTTGTAATTTCACCGGTGACTAAATTGTTGAATTGAACTGTAATTCTTTTTGGAAGAATCCTCAAAAGATTCACCTCGACTTTTACCCTTGCAGTACTAGGTCGTGTTTTATCATAGGTCGCTCAATCCACATCAAGAGGTTGTCCAACTGCCGAAGCCATTGAAAACAGAGCATTACGAGCAAAATATTGACAAAGTAAACTTAGAAAAGAAATCCATGCCATTGCAATGGAGGTTTCTTCCCTAGGACTAAAAGAGGGAGTCCACTTTTGGATTCTGAATGGTATAACAGTACCAGCAAACTTAATCGACCTACTAGTTTTTGAAAAGATTGCAATATAATCTTCCTTTAAAGTGAACCGCAGGAGCACATGCCGACTTTCTATTACCCAATGTTACATTCACCTTTAAATCCTAATTGTTGAGGCAATATTTTTCGTAAATCTGGAAGTTCAGGCCTTCCATGTGAGAATTTGGCAATGAGAACGTATTTTAAATTCTCTTCCGTGATAAACGTTTCTATGTCTTTGGAGTCAAACACCATTGTGGGTTCTCCATGTAAAAGAATGACGGGTTTGAGAGATTTCTCACTAGATTGTTGGTTCCCGCTGATTGCCGAAGCATATGTACGACATGTATTAGGGTTGACGTTTGTATTATTTAGACTTTATAATACTTTTCTTATTAATTGTTATACTTTGTTTATTTATTTTACTTGAGTTTGATGCACTTGAGCCAAGGATCTTTCGGATATAATTTATCTACCTTCACGAGGTAATGGTAAAGTCTGCGTACACTCTACCTTCCCCAGACCTCACTTAGAGAAATTTCACTGGGTATGTTGTTGTTTTAGACACACACGTCTTATATGGCATAGTAGGATGTCATGTAAAATGTGAATTGTCACGTAGGATGCCATATAATATGTGTGCGTCTACTTGTTCAACTTTTGAATAGTGTAAGTGTCTATGCACACCCAAAGTTGGAGGACATAAATGTCAAGCAAGGCCAAGTTAAAGGGTGCATATATGCAGTATGCCAATCATTAATAGAGGTATATCAATTCGCTTCTCAAGTTTAAAAATCATTTTTAGTCATCCAAACATGTTTATCAATAGTTTGTTCATAGAGTAAAATCATGCTTAAATCACCTTTGCAAAATCAAGTTCTAAATAATTTCAATTTTTAGGAAATTCATGTACTTGCATATAGGTTCATAATATAAACAAAATCAAATGTTAGGGGATGAAATTACTGTGCTATAGATTGTTTTGGATACAATTTTTTTAGGAAGATTTCAGAAATATATAGTTACCTGACTATATTGTAAAAATATAATCTAAAACTTACCTTACAAGTTTTTAGCCCAAAATACAATTTGATATACAATATTATACCTTTGATATACAACAATTTGCATATTATGTTTTTTACAAAATGATTGAAATTTGTTAAAAATATATTATATACCAATATATAATATTATACAAAATTATAAGAGGTATTTATACAGTCATATACAATATTATATAAAAAATGAACTTCATCTTCTTCCTTGAATCCAATCGTCCGTTCATCCAAAAATACCTCAAAAATTACACCAAATCACTCAAAATTTCATATTTAGACTCTTTGATCTTTTGCAACAATATAACCACTCGAAACGAAATTTATTTGTGAAATTCAATTTTTAAATTTTGTAACTTTGAGCTTCAACAATGACTGTTATGAAATGTCGTGTAACTCCAATCAAAGATAAGCAATGACCTAATTTCTTCAAACGCAGAGGCTATTATCAATATATATATTATAATTATTCATTTCTCTCCGAACAAACAAAACAAGTAAATCAGATAATTATCGTCACCACCACCATTATAATATCCACCTTCATCAAGAAATCGCTCACGACTTAGTTATTACCAAACTTATAATAATAAAATGTTATGTTATTTCTTTTTATATATATTTTTCATGGGGATTTATAATGAACGTGGTGTTCATGTTAGCTTTTACGTACCTTAATTATTCATTCCGGGAAATAGTTATTATATCCTACCAATAACAGATACCAAATAACTCTATTCAGCAAGATTTCAATATATTGGTAAAATCAGCAAAACTAAAATCACCTAATAATTTTTTATCTCCATAGAGTTTTGAACCCGAGACCTCACGGAATTTGACTTTGTTTCCATCATTTACATTAGGGGCATTGGAATTAACAGCGCAAATAAACCTAACATTCAAACTCATAGATCAATGATCACCAATTTGTATCAAAATTCTTAACAAAATTGTGAATTGTGATATATATTTTAGCAGTTGCCACAATTTTGTAGAGTTCTTCGACTCATGTCGCTGCTGAATCAACTCTTCAATAGGGGACTTCAAGGCTCAAAGTGGTTAGTCAAAAACTCCATTCTTTTTTAGCTGAAACTATCAATCTACTTCATTTCTCAACTGTTCTGTTTTTCAATTATCGAATCCAAGAATTTATTTTGAATTTTTCTGTTCATATTTTAGAAAAAAAGGCCAGAGATCTGTTTATGGGTTTTTTTTTTTCAATTTTCTAGAAGTTTCATCTGTAAAGCCCCAAATTTGGGTTTTGTGCAATTTAAGGGTATAGACAGCTTTTAAGATGCATGATTTGTGTTTATATGATTTTGTGTTTGTTGAAACACAAATGATCTCCTTAGATTGGAGTAGTATTGTTTCAATATTTTGTTAACAACCAATTTTGCTAATTATTCTTGTGACTGTGTTAGAAAATGTAGAAAATTTCTAGTGTCAGAGAATACCTAATTAGTCTGTAGAGACGAATTATTGAGCATTGGAATGAAATTGGTCCAGGGGTTTGGGAGGGTAGAGTGGATACATAACTTACCACTACCTCATGAAAATAGATCCTTATTCAGGTGTTCTGGTGGTGCCCCCGTCTGGTCTACTATCGTTTTTTCACCGCTGGTAGACTACTTTGGCCCACCAAATGGCACAACCACAGTAGCTGGCTTGGCTCCCTCTTGCTCTGGTCTACACTCCCCTTGTGAGTCGCCACCCTCATGTACTACTCTACTATAAACAAACAGAACTACGCTGACGAATGCCTCTTTTCTCTTCTCTGAAGTCTACAACAAACAAGTGGGAGAGGCAGGATTCAAACCTACGTAGAAAAACTTCAACAGATTTACAGTCTGCCGCTTTTGACCACTCGGCCACTCTCCCCTTCCCGACCGACGCCTCACCTGCACAGGTACCTACGTAGTGTAGTCTCGGTCGCACATTCAACATAGCATTCGGACTCATGTGCCTTCTAGAACCATGGAGGTAGAGAAACTATTTCCGAAAGATCCTTGGTTCAAGTGTAGTAAATCTAAGTACAAAGAATAAGAAAATAGTGGAAAAAACGTAGTGGAAGTAGCGCAAATCCTACAAGAAAGGAACAAGAACAACCAAATAGTGCGATAATCGAAACACAATAAACAATAGACAATAGATGAAGCAAGATGGTTAAACATTGGGCTAGTGGTTAATGAAGTGGGTTGAGAACTATGAGGCTTGGGGTTCAAATGATCCCAGTAGAGGACAAATAAACACTAGGTAATTTCTTCCCATTTTTCCTAGCCTTGGTGGACAGAGTTACCTGATACCTTGTACCTGTTGCTAGGGGAGGTGGAAGGTATCCCATGAAATTAGTTGAGGTGCGTGAAAACTAACAAGGACACCACGGTTATTAAAAAAATGGCTTAATGAGGATTCATATGCCAAACTAATTGAAAATAAAAAAGAAAAAATTTAAAAAGATGCTGAACCAAACTAGTTATCGAGGCTTAAGGCTTATTGCTGTTATATTCTTGTGACACAACCTGTGGATGTAACTGTTGAAATTGGTGGATGACTTTGCAGCAAGACGTGCTTGACCTTGGCAATCTCACGAATCAAATTATTACAAAACAAGAGAGATGCACAGCTCAGACTTATGCGCAAGGAGATAGCCCAATTTCTGCAAACTGGCCAGGAAGCCATAGCTCGAATTAGGGTAGAAATTCTGAGATACTTCTACTTGTTGATCATTCCATTAAGAATTTCTCTAACTAGTATTAACTTCATTCAGGTTGAGCATATTATACGCGAGCAAAATGTATGGGCTGCCTATGAGATTTTGGAGTTGTTCTGCGAGTTTGTTTATGCCCGGGTCCCTATCCTTGAAAGCCAAAAGTAAGCTCTTTCGTTCTGGACTTCTCTTGTTCGAAGCAATGAAATTTCTTTACTCATTAGGTCCAAGTTGTGATGGCATTATTTAGTGAATTGAAATCAAGAGATGATTTGTATTGGCAAACTTAGTCTATGTTCTTGTATTGTGAATTGAGATCAGCTTCAAAATGCTCTTTGCATTATGTTTGCCAGAGACTTTACTAAGAACTTTGTATTCCCTCCCTGCGAACAATATTCCTAGTCTCAGCTTAAAATTAGCTTCAGATACCACTTAACGATTAGGAAAAAAAAAAGCTTCGGATACCCTTTTGAAGTTGATTATTCATCCCTCAGCTAAGTAAAATGTATCTGCGATTATGCATTTATTATCTTCTTCTCCTATTTCAATCTCAGGGTTTGGGTGCAGGGAGGGTGTCTTTGTTTCTCATGTGATTACCAACCAATTGAGGCTGTCGATAATATGCTTGTATCCCTCAAAGCGATTATTATCCATTTTTTTCGCTTAATAGACGAAGACCCTATTCCAGTATGTTGATTCAATTAATGCTAGAAAGAGTTTCTTGTAGATTCAATTAATGCTAGCAATACCTCCTTCCAAGTTGTATTCAAACTTTGTGTTGTAATACAACATATTAGAGTAGGAGGGTTTATATTATATTTGAAACCAAATAAACTATGTTTAAATTCCGTAACCTTAAGAGAGGTTTCTGTATTTAATTCTTTAAGGTAATTGTTTGGTTGAAGTCAAAGACATAACTACACACCCATAACTAGCCAAAAATGTTGAATGCCCTTTCAAATTTTCACCAATGACTTCTCCTGGGACATAGCATGGTAGAACCGCTGGCTGTACAATCTTTCCTCTCCATTATTGCCTTCTCTTCTTCCTTGCAGCCACCCTTACTCTTATTCCACTTAATCTCAGCCTTGGCCACCAATATCATTTGCAAGCGCATTCATCTCTACAACAATAATGCCTTAATCCCGAATTAGATGAGATTGGCTATATATATTCTCAATAATTATTCTGCTTTATGTGGGTTCATTTTTTTAATGCTCAATAATTTCTAAATTCGAACAAATTATGGTTTCTTTAGAACTAGAGATTCTTTTAATGTCATGCTATCCCTATTCTGACATGCAAAATCTAACCAAACTAAAACATCTACCCTATGCAAGTGTCCCGACAACAAACCTAACTATGCAGATACTTTGCTTCCTTAGTATTTTGTTGTTCGTCAAGTTCACATATATTTCAAGAGGCTGTGGTCTATTGGTAATTTGAGATGACTTCCTCCATGTAATTTTGGATTTATCTTGTTTTGTTTTCAGTGTCCTCAGTCATCATAGTGTAACTCTTACGTACGGTGCATTTATAGAGGTCTGCGTAGATCAAACCATCATTAATAACTGTGTTACATGCACCTTGGTCCAATATGATTTTCGGTCAGTTAATTTATAACTTAACAGGTATGTGATCCTTGGCCAACTTGAACTTTTTATTGAGGTCTAGTGACCTCGTTCCTTCATAAACGGCTTAAGTCTAAGTTGGCCACCAAAATAATTGCTATAACGTCCTGTCATTTTGACCTGGTAGGTGAAGGATGTAAGGTGCCACTAGGGAAAGTACATTATTAAGCAAGAGTAGCTACATCTTCTCTTCTAGTTAGTTGCGTCGTTGCGACTCCCAACACATGCAAGTGCACATGGTTATCCAAGTAGTACAGACTGGTTTAGGCTGGATACCGTACCCAAGAGACTTGTGATTTAGCAAGAATCTAGTTAAATCTGATACTGCAACTTTAAACAAGTGTTAAAGTAACCAAGAGAGAATTTTGGGGATTTTATTTATTTCTATGAGTAAATTTAAAGACTAAAAAGCAAGCAAGGGTTGTGATCACTATAGGAGAGATATTCTAGGGTTACGACTCTTATTTACAATCATGTAAAGTATTGGAATTCATTGACTAGTTCATTTATCTAGTTGTTGATTTACGGGGTTAATGATATGATTATAGTCTTTCGAGCCCCTAATCGTCTATCTAGGTTGACCTCACACCTACATTGTTGAGCGGAGATGTGGTAAACCATTCTGAATGCATTTATATGTCCTCCTGTTTTGTAACCAAGTAAGGTGATCTAGGTATATTCCTATCGTAGATCCATTCTTTATTTTACTAGAGTAAAGATCTTACTCTTATATTCTTTGTTCTATCTCATGATTCTTCTTCTGAGTTCACAAAGATAATATAAATTTGTTCTAATGGTAGCTAAGCATTGAAATAGTAAGCTCAAGAATATAAGAACAACTAATATGATAAACAAACTTTGTCGAATCAATTGTCTACTAAAAAAATCATGCTTTTAGCCGTAACCCCACAACATGGGTATTTGGCTACTCTTCTAATCAAAATTGCAAGAATTGATGTTGTTCATGCAAATTAAAGAGTAGAAAAGTAAGAACCCTAATGTTGTAGTATTCTCCCCGTCATGTGGTTAGCCAAAAAGTGATTCCCCGTCAAAATAGTCCAAAAGGTGCTATTTATAGTGGTGGAAAATACCCCTTACTCCTACTTGGACTTGGTCTTGGCTTTTATAAAGATCACCCGCAGAAGCACTGCCTTGGCGCCACATCCCTCAACGCAGAGTACCAGCTGCATCGCGCCCTTTCCATCGCACAGGGGACTGGAATTCCTGTCCTCTGGAGTTTGATAACAATCCTGGTGCCCCCTCCATGCAGAGGAGTTTTCGCGTGTCGCGGACCTCCTTTTTTCACTGCCACACATGCCTTTTTTCGTCCATAATGCTCGGCTTTTGCTTCTATTGTCATTTTGGGTCGATCTCTGCTGCATTTTAACCTAAAACATATCTAATCTCATATATTAGCTTACCCACATCAATTATGCACAAAACACATGGATATACGTGAGTTGATTCTCGGAACTTAAGCTGAAACATGGGCATAATGCGGCACTTGGGTATATAAATACGCCTAAGATCATTAGGCATTTCAACAAACTCACTCCCAAATGGTTTATTTACTGCATTTGTCTAGTGGACACTGTAGTTTGTCTTAGTCATTTCTATAATCTAAAAGCTCTACGTGATGAAATCTTGTAATTATCTCTTTCGGTGTATCAGGGAATGCCCCTCAGAATTGCGGGAAGCTGTTGCAAGTATAATCTTTGCAGCTCCAAGATGTTCAGATTTGCCAGATTTATTGCATGTCAGGAATCTATTTGCTGCTAAATACGGAAAGGAATTCATAGCCGCAGCATCTGAGCTTCGGCCTGATACAAGTGTTAACCGTACAGTTACGCTCTCGTCTTCTTCATTGTGCTAATGATATTCTTGCAGGGTTGACTATATTAAGCTGAGGTTATTGATATGAATATGCAGATTGTAGAGAAACTTTCAGTCGGAGCTCCATCTGCTGAAGTAAGGCTCAATGTATTGAAGGAAATTGCAAAAGAGTACAACGTGGAATGGGATTCTTCTTACACAAAAGCAGAATTGAGTAAAAGGCCAGAGGACCTTCTGGTACTTTCCTTTGTTAAATCTTCTGTGTGTCTTGAATGTTTAGTCCTTCAGAAGCTTGAAAATGTCCGAATTAGGGGTATGGTTCCTGGTCCATCTCTATTTTCTTGTGAAGATTGATATTTGCATTTTCTTGTGTGCTATGTTAATGAAAGGTCTAACCTTTATTATGCACAAACTTAAAAATGACAAATTTCGCGGTTATGCTATGACATGGGGCTGAGACCTAGTTTTCTCTGAAATATACACGCGTGTTTTGCAAATGGAGGAGTTTAAAGTTTTGTAATTGGTTCTTATGCTAACACGGTTGAAAGCTTATGTCTGTAAGGATCAAGTTCTTTAGATTTGTATGAACTGACACTTCGCCCTTCGGACATTCATAATGATCATTTCCACTATATTTTATCACGTGTTGGGACATTATTGATTTAGTCAATTCTAGTGTAATCCCTGCGTCTATTGGGCTTTTAAGTGTTTTTATGTTTCTTGATCTGACTTTGTTTTGCTGGCACTATAATTCATGATGTAGAATGGACCAAAGCAAATTGCTGCGCCTGTTCGGGCATCTCTAGAACCAAACACTCGTGGTCATCCACCAACTTCTGAAAATCCTGTGACGTCTCCAAATGGCAATCGAGGAGCTAAAAGTCTTGATTCTCCAACCTCTGTTACTAAAGCACCTCTATGGCCTGCCAATATAGCTAATCCATCACTTACTGACAGCACTTTGGCTGATACATCCAACATAAAAAAGGATACAAGACCAGAAACATCAGATGTATTGGAGAGAGCTCGTGCTGCTATTTCTGCTGCAGAGCGTGCATCTACTGCTGCACGACTTGCTGCAGATTTGGTTAATGTCAAGTTCAGTACTTCAAAGATAGGGGAAGGCAAGAGTTAGTTAAGTTGTTATTTTTCGAAATTCGATCTGTCTGATGCCTCTTTTCTTATGTGTGTGTGAGAGAGAGCAACAGGATCCTAACTTATCGTCGTTGCAGCTTATGTTGATGCGACACTGTTATGAAGAAAAAGGCACACATCAAGTTTACGTATAATGCTGGTGGTTTTCTTATTAGTAAGTGACCAGCTTTGAAGTACAATAATGTTTGTAAAATATGAAGTGAGTAACAATTCTGAGTTTCATGCTTAAGTAATAACCTTAGCTCTCTTCATTCTTGTAGTTTTGAATCAAAATATGCCCTCTAGTAATGGCTGTAAAAGTTCATCATGTTCCAATTATGTGTATTATAGACGCTTGAGAACACGCGTATAAACTTTTCTAAAATTTGACTCGGATGTATCTAATAAAATCACTTTATCAAATGCTCAATCAAACCAACGGTTTGAGTGGCTAAAAATATGTATTTTTGGCCGCACATAATTATCTTTCTCAAATTCTGAATTAAATGTAGCAAATCATCTCTATTACCAACCCTTTTTTTTCCTCTCATAGTGGGGCTTAAGGACATGTGATGGAATTTGCAGTCATATCCAACTTCACATCTTATAATTTGTCATAATTTTGTCATGTCCCAATTAACAAACAAATGCTTGGTTTAGTGCTTGTCACAAAATCATTTCCAACTTGATATCTTATCTTATTTGCCATAATTTTTCATGTCCCAATCAAGTAAGAGGACTTATCAACATGCATGTTTAGATGGAACCTTCCTTCCTTTAGGATCAAAAGAGCCAAATCAACCTTGATGTCATTGTATGTTTTGTTAGGATTAACTTTAGTAGTTCTTCTCAATGATCATGTACAAAGTTTGGTATGCTAGACTCAATATATAACTTTTCGCACATCAATAATCAATAGAGACAAATTAAGTACGTTTGACTAAAAAAACAAGTGTTTGATTTAGTGGTCAATAGTGATCACTGATCACTAACCATTAAGTTGAAAAGCATCAAGCTCAAAACCATCTCCCTTCCTTTAGAGGGTGTTTGGATTGGCTTAAAGTTGGTCAAACCTACTTTTAAGTGAGTTTTTTACTTCTGGAAGTGTTTGACAAATATAAAAAATAATTGAAAATAAGTCAAAAATGACTTAAAATAAGTTGAGAAGTGTTTGGGAAGGTGAAAAATGACTTAAAATAAGTTTTAAATGACTTAAATTAGTCAAAAACCAAAAGTAGATATCCCCTACATTTTATTTTTTGACTTAAAAATCATTTCAATTTGACTTTTTATTTTTGACTTAAAAATTATTATTTTTAAGCCAATCCAAACAGGCTCTTAGTTTTCTACTAAAGATTGCTTAAACGATGAACTATGATAATTTTGAGGTAAAATAAGATAAAAAGAGACGGAGCTAGAAGCTGACATACAGGTTTCTTTAGAACTTCACGCGAGGTGAGGAATATTTCGCCAAAACATATGTTGGCCACAAAATTTGATGCTCGTCACTTTACAAAAGGAATGTAAAGCAAAAATTCCTACAAATTTGTATTATTTTTTTGTTCTACTATATATTATTCCAAAAAAATATAATTCCTTTTGCATTTTATTTATTCCCCAACCCCTTTGGACTCTTATGACAATTTGTTGATTTATTCAATTTTGGACGTGGTCCAAATTGTAGGTATTGAGAAAATTGTAACCTTTCAAACATTCAGAAGACAGTAGATCAACTTTTAGTCAAGAGAATTAGTCTTATGTAACTTTCACATCTTTCATTTTCTATTGTCTTGATACTCATCATATTTACTTAGGTTACCAATTGATGCAACCTCTCTAAGAGGAACAAGTGTCAGTCTTAGAGCGAGGGACGGAGCTAGAAACTGACATATATAGAAGTTTCATTGAATTCATTATAGCTTTAGTTCAAATTTTATATGTGTATTAAAAAATTGCATTCAATATGTATAAAGATAAATTTAGAACTCAGTTACCAATATTTGTTATTGTTGTGCTAGAATTTAGAATTTATAAAGTTCAAATCTTTTTAGCAAAGAGAGAAGTAGTAATATTGAAAACGCCTCTAAATTTGACGTGAATTATTGTTTCTTCTCCGAACATAGCTTTAAAAGCACTCCTCTACTTGAATAACTAAACTTAAATACACTCTCGCTCTGCCATATGGCATAGCAAGTGGTCTCACACTCTCGTAGAAGTGTGGAGCTCTTAATAAAATGTTGAAAGAAGTGTTGAAAACACCCCTAAACTTGGCTAAAATTTAGAGGTGGATTTCACCCATGTAGCAAGATCGGAGTTGTATTTGTTAGGGTTTTGCCCTCTTACCATATTTGAGTTTTACTTTTCTCTTGAAGAAAGTCAAAGTATTACCGTAAATGCTTGAACTTTTCCTGAAAGGAAAACATAATTCTCTTCCACATTCAGTTTATTCTTTCCTTAGAGGAAAATTTTGAAAATCTATAAATTGAGGACCCCTCTTTCCATATCAAGAACACAATAACATTCACAATGTAGTCATTTAGAAAGTCTTGCTTATGGGGAGATTTTCTCCTAAATATATTTATGTTTTTTCAATATTAGTTTTATAATATGTAGGTCGTTTCACCAAACTATATTAAATTATTAATAATATGTTTTTAATATGCTTTTATTTGTCGTCTAATTTATCGTCATATTATTTACTATTGTAAGCTTCCACATGACGCCAGAGGCGAAGCGAGGATTAAGAGTACTTTGGGGGTTCTAAATTTCGTTAATAACCGTCAATCAACTTTGTTAGGGGTTCACAAATTAATATACATAAATATTTAATTAATTTTCTAGTACAAATATAGGGTCTATTGAAAAGCTATTGCGTTCGTCCGAACCCATGAACCCCCACCTAGCTCCGCCTCTTCATGACGCCCTAATCACTTTTTAACCCAACAGTATTTAAGTTTAGTTAGACAAATAGATAAGTATTTTTAAGACTGTCAATTATTTAAAAATGAAACGAATAATTTTACACCACGTTTAAAGGTGTTTTCAATATTTTTGTCTTTTAACAAAAGATGACTATAAAAATGGGAAAGGGAATTTTTTCTTCCCCTTTGACAAAAGATGAAGTCATGTATCTAAATGCAGAAAGAAAATAATAGAGCATCAAGGAATAACTGAAGTAAAGGTGAGCTTAATGGAAAAGTGTGTTACACATACTTTTCTACTTTTATCTGTTGATTCTCAAAGTATATACAATATTATATATGTTTGTACATATAAATTAGTGTCTTCGTGACCGGATAAATACTCCCTCCATTTTAATTTATTTGACTTATTTTTACTTAACACAAAGTTTGAAAAAATAAATAGTAATTAGTGGATTATTAATTAAGTTAGTTGATGTTCAAGGAGTCATAAAGGAGAATTTAGCTCAATAATCTTCTGCTCTGACTTAAATTATTAAATTGTCTTTCTTAAATGTGTGATAGTATGCATCAAAAGTAGCAATAGATTTGTTGACTTCTTTTTTCTATGGAGGTTCGTTTTGATGTCTTGATTAATTTAAAATTGTGTTATATAAGATCTATTAATAAAGAGGAAAGTGTTTTTAGTGAAAAAAATATATATTTTCTAAATATGAACGTAGGACCTCTGATTAAAAAGTGAACAGATTTTATCCATTCAATACAATTATGATGGTTCTTGACTTAAAAATCTTCATGCGCGTTCTAACCTTGAGGATTGCGAGGTAATTTTGTTTTGAAAGTAGCCCTTAGGCTCGTTTCGCATGAAGGATAAGAGATAACTAATTTTGAGATTAATTTTAGAATGAGTTATTCCACATTTGGTTGAGACAAAATTGCATGATAACTTATCACGATATTAGTATATTTCGAAGTTGTAATGTTATTTTCTTCCCACATTGAGAGTGAAATAATTGTCCTAAGATAACTAACTCCGAAACAACTTGTTTCCGAATCAGATAATCCATTAGTATTACTGCCAAAAAGAAGAGAAGGAAATGCTAAGCTATTTTTTTCAATTATTTTAGATTTATTTATATATTAATTGTGTTATTAAGTGAGAATTTTATTTTCAACTTTTTGGAGAATTTTTTACTAGGAGGTAGGAGATTTTAGTCATGTCAACCTAAAGATTTTTCAGAGAGAGACTTTAGTATTGGCTAAACATGGAACATCTCAACTAACCTAGTGAGAAATCATTCTTTTTTAATTTAAAAAATGTGACTATTTTTGAACCCTACAAGAAGGGAAAGGGAAAGGAGTCCTTACCTTATTTGCCTTGTTAAAGAAATTAGGCATTAGGCAAAGCATGTGATGATCACTATATATGCTATAGCATGTCACTCACCTAACCAAATCAATAATATAAAAGGGAAAAGGTTTTGATATACATTTAACTTTCTGAGTTAGAGTTGATATATTAATTGTTATAAAAAGTGATTTACATATATTTCTATCATTATAAAAGTGGTTCACATATATTCTTTTCAATAAATTATTGCTAATTCTACTATACTAGAAATGATTTTAGCGGCAATCTAAAATCTATAGCGACATTGGATCCAATAGAAATTAATTAATGTCGGTAAATATTTTAACACTCTTTATTAATGTGTATATTTATTGCTGCTAAAAAAGTATTTTTATTATAGTGTTCAATGTTTGAGGTTCATATTTTTATTACCATATGTATTTAGTTATATAAGATAGTTTATGTATTATTTTATGTAAAGTAGAAGATGAAATAATTAATACATAAATAACTACATATTGCACATTATTAAACATACATAATTAATTTCTATAATATTAATGTATGCATAATTAAACTCTAGCTCATTAATATCGCATAATTTTAATCAACTGCCTAACAACTTTTCATCGAACTATATTAAGACTAAAAATATTTAATGCTTAATTTCTTTCACATGTAACACTAAGAATTATGAGTTGTTATGGAATGATTGTGGATTCGATCTTATGGTCCTGTCATGGTGAAATGAAACTTATTTTGTTGAATTATTAGTGCTAGCTGGTCAGAATAACCATAACCCTTAATTTTAGGACTAGGATAGGTCCACAATCAACAAAGATAGCTGCAGAATCCAATTTGCACACAAATAGTGAGTTAGGTATATTTTTTTTTTTCCATTTTTTTCATTGTGATATTGGGTATTCGCTTTGAATCGAGTAATTTTAATTCGTTTAGAGAAGTCTACTTTAAAAGATAACAATATTTCTTTATATACTTTTGGTCCTTGGAAAAGTTTTTACGCGCATTATTCTCAAATCATTACATGAATAAGTTAATCATTTAAAATATCTACCCAAATTATTTCAATTGAGGTTGATCTATTGTTGATTTATCTATGGAGTGTACGCTCGATAACACACACAAAAACTTTTTTTAAAATTTGAGTTAGAAATGCCTAACAAGAATACTTTATTATTTATATGTATTTTATTAGTCAGATGCTCAACTTAAACATATCATAATTTGAATATCTAAATAAATATGAATAAATTTAAAGAATTATCGATGTATTTCATTTCATGGTCTCTTGTGCCACCATATGTACAGTAAGAGGCTGCATTACATGCTACATGGGGTTTATGGGCAACCCCACAAATCTCTCAATGATTTGATCCCAATAAAATCCATTATAGCTGTCTCTGTTGGGCTACAATCCTCACATTTTTAAGGATACATGCATCAAAATAAAATAATTATATATACTCAATGTTTATATTTAAATTAAATTGATTAAGGTTACAATAAAAAATATAAAATAACTATATAAATCGTTAACTAATAAAATTTATACATGGAATATATATTATGAATTAATTGATTTGATGTAAATAATAAGTATGAGTGAATTTTATATCCAAATATAATAGTATTTTTCTTGTGATTTATTTTAAGATAATATTAGTTTCATAGTTCATGCGTGAAATATTGACTTTTGGTGTTTAAGAAAGTTGACAAAAAATTTACAAGTATATGCTTAATTAAATAATTCGAATTAAAATTTTAAATGTACTTTATATGTTTGTGAAATGCAACTCACATTCATTTTTCACCAATCTTAGCAAGATTGTTGATATTATTAAAAGTTTTGAGCCTCTTTTTTTGTTTGAAGTCCCCTATTGTGATATGTTGTTTTGTTAGGTTGTATGCCGTTTAGTTAACCCTTTAATGAGTTTGTAAATTGACAATTACTTCCTCCTCTCATTTTATTTTATTTTTGAACTTTTCAAGCATTTTAAGAAATAATGATTGATATAAATATTTACTATAATATTCATATTAATTGATATTTATTATTAAATTTTAAAAATGATTTGGAGAATAAATAATTAATGCTAAAAGCAAAATATTTTTTAAAAAATAATTATTTTTTCTTAATATGTTGAAAGTAACAAGTAAAAAATCAAATAATAAAAAAATTTATTTTTGAAAATAAAAAATAACAAAAAATTATTTTTAATTATGTGGACAATACATATAAGGACGAGTAATAGAATAGAAGATTTTTTAGGGGTTGATAGATAGAGATTAGAGAGTTGTTAAAATTCTCCATTGGAGTAGTTTGTAACTAACTCAAGATAAGAGAAACAGAGAAGATGAAGATAACTTCCAAAGTTTTTATTCAACTGAATCAATGTACAATGAATTCCAAATGGTTGTTTATATACAGTCACTTCTAACTAACTTCTTAACTAACTTTATAACAAACACTGCAAACTAATATTATTTACAACTTAGTCCACT
Source organism: Solanum verrucosum (assembly GCF_900185275.1). Classification (NCBI taxonomy): domain Eukaryota; kingdom Viridiplantae; phylum Streptophyta; class Magnoliopsida; order Solanales; family Solanaceae; genus Solanum; species Solanum verrucosum. Next base: position 1,431,050 of record NW_026020815.1, read on the forward strand.
AGCTTCTAAGTAATCCTTTCTCCAATACTCCCCCTCAAGTTTGAGGGTATAAATAAGTTTAATATACCAAACCTGGACAATAAGTATTCATATTGTGTTCTACTCAAACTTTTTAGTAAGTAAATCAACCATTTGTTCTTTGGTATTTAAGTGTCTTCTTTCAATCAACCCTTGATGTATCTTCTCCCTTATGACGTGACAGTCCAATTCTATGTGTTTCATTCTCTCATGATGCACTGGATTTGCTACAATCTGCATTGCTGATTTGCTATCAGTGTGAATGATTACTGGTGTTTTAATTTCTGCTCCCAACTTGTTGAATAGTCCAACTATCCAAACTATCTCAACTACTGAATTGGCCATGCTCTTGTACTCAGCTTCAATTGAGCTTCTTGATACAGTTCCCTGCTTTTTGGATTTCAATAAAATGAGTGAGTCTCCTAGTTTAACAAGAAAACCAGTTACTGACCTTCTGGTATGTGGACATGTAGCCCAGTCTGAGTCACAATATACTTGTAGTAGTTTGTTGTTTGTGCTTGACAACAATATTCCCATCTATGCTTGTCTCTTTATATACTTTACCACTCTTAGTGCAGCATTAAGGTGAAGCTGTTTAGGTTGTTATAGAAATTGATTTAGGGTCTGAATGGCAAAAATGATATCTTGCCTTGTGACAATTAGGTACAACAGCTTCCCTATCAGTCTTCTGTATACACTAGGATCCTTCAACAAACTATCAGTATCACTTCTATCATTGATCTCATCATACTCTTTAGTGGTTAATTGTACATATGGATCCAGTGGTATGGTGGCTGATTTTGCAGAACTCAGGCCAACCTCAGAAATTATTTCAAGAGTGTACTTCCTCTGATGCATAGCTATGCCCTTTTGAGACCTGGCAAACTCAATTCCTAAGAAATATTCCAAATCTCCAAGGTCTTTCATTTTGAAGGTGTCTTGTAAGGTCCTTTTAGTTTCCTGAATAAGGTTGATGTCATTACTTGTGATCATCATATCATCAACATACACCAATATTACTACTAAGGCAGTGCCAGTCCCTTTTGTGAATAGAGAATAATCAAGATGACTCTGCACAAAGCCTGATCTGATGAGTGCTTTAGTCAATTTTACATTTCACTGCCTAGGTGTTTGCTTCAGTCCATAGAGGGATTTGATGAGCCTACATACTGATTTCTCCCCCTGCCCATTAAATTTCTGTGGAAGTTGGAAGCCCTGTGAAAGAGTCATATAAACTTCATCATATAAATCTCCTTGCAGGAAAGAATTGTACACATCCATCTGATGTACATGCCAATTGCCTGTTGTAGCCAGTGCTAAGACACTCCTAATAGTTTCCATCTTGACAACAAGAGAGAAAGTCTCCTGATAGTCTAACCCTTCCATTTGATTAAAACTTTTAGCTACTAGTCTGGTTTTGAACTTCTCAACCTGCCCATTGTCTTGGTACTTGATCTTGAAAATCCACTTGCATCCAATAGGTGATTTACCAGAAGGCACCTGCCAGGTGTTGTTAGATTCTAAAGTTGTAATCTCAGCTTGCATTGCCTCAACCCATCTAGGGTCTCTACAAGCTCTTCAAAACTGGATGGTTCAACATCAGCTCCAAAAGAAGATATATAAGACTGATAAGAAACTGTCAATCTGTCATAGCCTAGATACTCATCAATGGAGTATAAAGGTTTGGAGGTAGCAGGAATATTTTGTACAACAACTACATAATCATTCATCCATATAGGTACAGTACTGGTTCTTTGAGATTTTCTGTGACTAGATGGTGCTGATGTTGGAGAAGCAATTATAGGAACGGTGAGAGGACTGATAATATCAGCAATATGACCTAGTTCATCATTTGGAGGATCAACAGTTGTAGGAACTAATTTCCAAGCAGTTGATGCAGGAAGAGAGAATGGAAAAATAAACTCATTAAAGACAACATCTCTACTGATGAAGAACTACTTGTCTTTCAAGTCATAAAGAATGTAACCTTTAGTCTAATCATTATATCCCATATGAATAGCAATAACACTCCTGGGATGAAACTTATCATTGATATGCATATTTTTGGCAAAACATAAACAACCAATGATTCTGGGATGCTGCAGAGAAAGCTTATAGTTGTGAAACATCTCATATGGTGATTTTCCATTCAAAACTGGAGTAGGCAGTATATTGATAATATATGCAGCACTTGGAATGCAATGGCCCCAAAATCTAAGAGGAATGTGACCTTGGAATTTAATGGTTCTGGCTACTTCTAAAATATGTTTGTGTTTTCTCTCAACAACACCATTTTGCTGAGGTGTATGGATGCAAGTTCTTTGATGCACAATGTCTAAGGCAGTGCATAATTTGTGACACTCATCATTAATAAATTCAGTCCCATTGTTTGTTCTGATAGCCTTCACTACTGCCCCAAACTGTGTATGAACTAAAGTAAAGAAGTTTTACAAAATGACACAAACATCACTTTTCAATTTTAGTAAGAATAGCCACAGCATTCTTGTACAGTCATCTACAATAGTAACAAAGCACATGCTCCCATCATATGTAGGAAACTTGAATGGACCCCAAACATCAATATGTAACAATTGAAATGGAAGTGATGACAAAGAGATAATGTGAGAAAATGGCAATCTATGTTATTTGGCTAAGGGACAGATGGTACAATTCGTAACCTCTACTGAACTATGCTTAGAAGAATTAGGTAAGATATGCGCTAGGACACTGGAAGAGGTGTGCCACAGTCTTTGATGCCACAATAATACTTGAGAGTGAGTGTCCTCATGTGCATTGGAGGAATGGATGTGATTATAAGAGACTTGATTGGTGTTGTGAGCAGTATGAGCAGGAAGAAAGTAGAGGCCATCAGATTCTATACCAATCACCTTCACATGCTCATTGTAAAGGTCCTGAAAAACAAAAAAAATCAGGAATGAAAGAAACTGAGCACTGCAGATCTCTAGTAAGTTTTGGAACTGACAGAAGGTTGTTTTTGAATGCAGGTATTACTAGTACATCATTAACATTATCATGTTTGGTGATGTTACAGGATCCTAAGTGGGTAACAATAATGGTTTCTCCAGTAGGTAGGTGTATTTGATTAGGATTGTTGGGAGAGATAGTTTTCAATTGTTCAAGAACATTTGAATTATAAGTCATATGGTTGGTGGCTCTGGAAACCACTATCCAATCATGCTTACTTATTGTGTAATGGCTGGTATTACCTGTTGTGTTGGTTGATGAGGGACCCTGAATAGAGTTCGCACTGCCAGTATTTGGACCATGTGAACTAGTACCCATATTTGAGCCTCCATGCAAATTAGATTTCCCAAGCATATGTTGAATTTGATTATATTGTTTATGTATGACTTTCATACCTTTGTTGTAGTCTATATTCCCTGAGAGGTTAGGTGCCTAGAATTCTTGGGCTTCTTTCGAGAAGATAAAAAAGATCAGATGTTAATGATAGTTACTACCTCTTTCAGTGCAATAGCTACACTACCTCTCTCAATCTGATATTTACCACCTCTCTCAGTATGATAGTTCCCCTTATCTAATTGTTGATTAGCATGATTCTCCCTTCTTCCCCTCTCAAAATCAAGAGGGTACCCAATCAATCGAAAACATATAGCCTTAGTGTTCCCCTTTCATTTACAATGATCACATACAACATTAGGATCGTAACTGTAGGGTGAGAAAGGTTTCTTTAATTGATTTTCAGGATTAGACCCAGTTCTAATGGAATCAAGTGCAGTTATCTCAGTTTGACTACCAGATTTATGAGATTGCGACATGGATCTTTGACTTTCCCGCTCAATTAAAATAGAATAGGCTTTGTTTAGAGATAGTAAAGGGATCATCATAAGAATCTGTCATCTTGCTTGTTCATATGACTCATTCAGTCCCATAAGAAATTGTAACAATTTCTGATTATCTATAAACAACACAAAATCTCTTGATTTAGCACAGTCACATCCAGGTACATGGGTGATACTATCAAATTCAACCCAGAGATCTCTCAAACAAGCAAAGTAAACAGAGATTGAATTGGTACTTTGACTAGCTGATGCAATTTCCTTGTATAGTTGAAAAATTCTAGATCCATCTACTTTGTCATATCTCTCCTTAAGATCGCTCCACACAGCTGCTGCGTTTGTAAAGTAAACAATTCCTCCAAGTAATTCCTTGGATAAACAGTTCATAATCCATGAGAGTACGATGGCATTGCATCGATCCCACATGCAGTTAAATTTGGGCCATAGGCTTCCTTCACGCAGGTCCCTTCAATGAATCCTAGCTTATTTCGACCAAGAATTGCAATTAGCATTGCACGACTCCATACCGAAAATTTATCTGCTCCTGTTAGTTGAATTGAGATGAGCGTAGCACCGAAATTATCGATTGAACTAAGAAATAACGGATGATTGTGGCCAAGCCTTTTTGGCAACTCATTATCAACAGTTGCCATGGCTATTTTATCCACAAGATTCAGAGATCAAGTTATTCTGATACCATGTTAAAATTCTCCATTGGTGTAGTTTATAACTAACTCAAGATAAGAGAAACAGAGAAGATGAAGATAACTTCCAAAGTTTTTATTCAACTGAATCAATGTACAATGAATTTCAAATGGCTGTTTATATACCGTCACTTCTAACTAACTTCTTAACTAACTTTATAACAAACACTGATAACTAATATTATTTACAACTTAGTCCACTAGCTTCTAAGTAATCCTTTCTCCAATAAGAGTATTAAAAGAAAAGAGTTAAATGAGGTGAGATTTTAAAACTAAAAGGCACAATTCTACTAATACTCCCTTCGTTTCTTTTTTACATGTTACATTTTAGATTTCACTTGAATAAAAAAATTAAGTAAGTTTACCACTCTGTATTCTTATTTAATGTATTTTTAAAGTCAATTTTTCAATAGATGATAAATAATTCATCTTTTATTTTTAATTTGTTTGTTGAGATTTCTTTTTCAAAATCAGATTTTGTAGAGTAATGCAATGGTGCGAGTAATTAATCAATGTATGAAGTAATTACAATGAACATTAATTACTTATTAGTTTTCCTAGGTTAGTCAAATATTTATTTTCAAGACTAATTAACTATCAATGGTATAATAGGAAAAATATTGTAATTCATACATTGATTTTATAAAATAATAATTACTCCCTCTATCCCTAATTACTTGTCCATTTTTGAATTGGCACACCTATATATTAAGAAAATAATTAATGACATAGTGAGTTTACCATTTTACCCATATTAATTATGAAGTGGATGAAAAGTTCTACAATTTTCAAAATAATTAGTTATTTAATTGAGGATATAATAGGTAAAAAGAATTTGTCATTTCGTGATATGTCAAAATGGACAAGTAATTAGGGACAACTCTAAAAGGAAAAGTGGACAAGTAATTAGGGACAAACGGAGTATTATGAACCAACTATTTATAGTAAGAATAGTATATAAAAAGAAAATGAGGAAGTACTCTCTCTCCCTTTGTCCCTAATTACTTGTCTACTTTTCCTTTTTTAGTTGTCCTTAATTACTTGTCCATTTTGACAAATCAAGAAAGGACAAACTTTTTTTTCTCTATTATACCCTCAATTAATTACTTTGAAAATGGGAAAACTTTTTGAAAACCTTGACTTTTTTATTCATACACTTCATAATTTATAGAGATAAAATGGTAAAATTACTATGTCAATAATTATTTTCTTAATAAATGTGTTAATTCGTAAGTGGACAAGTAATTAGGGACGAGAGTATTAGTTAGGGTGCTATAGTGAAATCATTTTACTTATTTCGAAGTCGAATTTTAAATATGATAAAAATTATATATTTGGGTAAGTGGAAACGTGGCTAAAGAGCAGTAGCGTGCAGCGTCGAACATGCTGAAGCTTCTGCTTTACCACTTGTGGCTCTTTAATAACTTTCTGTCCCTCTACACGTGATTCTTTTTTTGCCTTTTCGTTTCTTGAAAATTTACTCCATATTACTTTTTAAAAAATTTACTTTAAGATTATAAATGAGGTTACTCGAGAGAAGGTGAGAGTAGCTTCTTTGACGAATAAGATAAGAAGGAAGCGAAATTGAAATAGTTTGAACATATATAATTACGAGAGGTTAGTTGTAGGGGAACGTCGAGGGGTAGGAGTAGGATGAAAAAGCATTGGACAGAGTCGTAGAGGTGATTAGACAGAAAATGACGTAATTTCATATTACTGAGAACATGATTTTAAATAGAAAGGAGTGAAGGTCGTGTATTAGGATAGAATGTTAGTAGAGGTATATTGTTGTCTTGTATACCTTACGTAGGTCTAGTGTTTGTTGTATAGGACTAGTAGTACCTAGGGGTGTGCAAAAACCGATTTAACCAATAAACCGAACCGAAAAAAACACTATTGGTTTATTGATATTGGGTTATTGGGCTAACGGTTTTTAAACGGTTTTGCAAAATTTTTTATTGGGTTATTGGTTCGGTTTCCGGTTTTATAATTTTTGTTAATGGTTAAACCGATAACCCAATAAGACTATACTAAATTTACTAGTCTTATTCTTAATGGTTAAACGATTGTTGCTTTCACACTTTTTGTTAATAGTTAAACGATTGTTACTTTCACACTTTTTCCTTTGAATGTGTCTAGTGTCTAAACTTGCAAGAAAAATGATTGTTACTTTTATGATTATTACTTTCATGCCAAATGCTGGAAAAATCATATGGTTTATTTGAAAATTTTCTTATCGTGTATATAATATATATGAGTATTTTCTTATTGGTTAAACCGAAAACCGAACCGTTAAGTACCATAAACCGATTAACCAAAAATCGATAAGAAATATGTTATTGGTTTGGTTATCGGTTTGAAGTATTTACAAACCGAAAACCGATAAACCGAACCAATAACACCTAAAACCGAACCGAATCGACCGATGCGCACCCCTAGACTAGTACCATGTAGTTCTTGTCATATGTTGTTTAATGTATTTGGATTATCACACTATTTTGATGTAATTGTTTTTCTCTTATAGACTTTACATTGGTTTTCTTATTAACCATGCATTACCATGTTTTCTTCCATTATTTTCTTTCTCTTTTACCTAGGTTTGATACATTTTGTGGAATTTTACTGATATGTTATTGTTGTTGAGATTAATTTAAAATTTAAAACGTATATAACATTTTATATAGAGTCACCATTAAAGAATTTGGTGTGGTAGATTAATTTTTATTTATTAATTAGAGGTCTTGAATGTGAGCCTCGATATAGAAAAGTTTTTTGGGGAAACACTTTCCTCCCTCCCCTCCTCTCTGAATGAGATCTTACACATCGTAAATTTAAATAAGTCAAAATTCATACGAATATTGAACCCCAAATGTTTTTTTCTTAAATAAGGTGAAATATATTATTAAAAATAAGGGGGAAAGGGGGTTTAAAGATAGTGATTTCTTTTTTAGATAAAGTAAAAATTCAACTATATTAGTAAATAAAATTCGCCAAGTTTAGAAGAATCAAAATCTATTCCTTCTCAATTAAAACGAAAAAAAAAAATACATTCGATCCTTTGATTGTTCTTGGAAAGAAAAAATATCATTTGATTGATTTCTTAGTTAATATTATTATTCTTTATACATAATGGAGTATAAATATTCATTGGGACTCCAATTTTCATATTGAAGACAGTTGTATTCAATAATGTTTTAAATCACATTTCCATGATTTATGAAATTATGAAAGTAATTAATTGTTTGGAATTATTTTTGTCAAAGAAAAAGCTAATTGACGAATAAAAACGAATAGGTCATTCATTTGCTAGCTGATTAGAGTTATGCAGATATTAATTATGAGAAAATATATTTGTTATTATATCGGATTTAGTTCTTTTGTGTTAGTTATTTCATTTTCTGTTATGCATAAAAATATATGTAGATTCTCTCATAACTTATACATTTATTAATTTTGTGGCCTTTAAATTACAAATCAAATATTATACATTAAGTTTTATATATAAATAACTTACTTTCTAATCAATTATCTAACATTATATATTATGCGAAAATTTAATATTTGCGTGACTCACCTTCTAAATTGATTACCAAATTACCCCTTAGAATACTATTATTATTTGATAAATAAATGAACAAGTAAAAGTGAAACACGAGAATATTTGTGACAATTTTCCATTAAAACTTTGTGGCTCAAAATATTTTAGATAGAACGACGTCGTATATTCAATCTCCTAACTTTATTTCCAACTTCCAACAGTTAACTAATCCGTATGGACGGGATGGTATTCATAATCATGTGGCGACACGTGTCAAAGTTTCTCACCACTTCGATAAATGCCGGCCGTCCATTTAGGTAGCCAAACATCAATTAATTTTAATGTATTGTATTGTATTGTGTTATGTTATGTTATATCGTATTGTATTGCTTTAGTAAATATAATATTTGAATAGATTGTATTGTTTTTCATCGTTACATAATGTTACGTATCTATAATTTAAATGATAAATCTACAAGAAAAGTAGGGTACATGATAGAGCTACTATGAAAATGTAGGATAAAAGATGAAATATAATTATTAAAATAATAAATAAAGATAAAATGAGAAGAAATTAGTAAGGGAATGATGTGATCACCCCAAATCGATCGTTATATAAAATGAGTCTTTTCGACGTTACCTAACGATGAATTTAAACGATACGATACAATAGAATTTAAGTAACAATTAAAACAAACTTTGTATTTAAACTAACAATACAATACAACGGGTAACAACCATTCAAACAAGGTGTAAACCGGAGGAGAAGTATTGAAAACATGTCTAAATTCATCGCGAATTATTAGTTTTACCCTTAAATTATTGACAACTTCAAAAAGACTCTTTTACTTGACTAACTGAACTTAAATACACATTCGATCTTGCAACATGAGTGAAATACACTCTAAAATTTTGCCAACTCCAGTGATGTTTTCAACTCTTCTATCAGTTTTTTATTAAGAGTCTAATGCCCCTATAATAGTTTAAAGACCACTAACTATATCATGTAGCAGATCGAGAGTGTATGTAAGTTTAATTATAAGTAAAGTGATATTTTTAAGGCTATCAATAGTTTGGAAACCAGAATAACGATTTGTGGATATCTATGGTTAAACCGTGATTAAGGTAAGAAGCATGTGGGAGCTTATTGTGGCAATAAGGCCACAAAATGGATTATAGTTTTGAGTGATATAATCCTATGAGCTGATGATACATTAATTTTACCCAAAAATGACCATTAGAGGTGAGTGCACTATGTACTTTACAAGCAACATAAACAATTTTGTGTGATATTTATTTAGTTTTTATAAAAACCTTAATGATTCTATTTTTATCTTTCAAATAAATTTAGATTTAAATTTTTTATTTTACTTTTAAATATTTCTTCTATCCTAATTTATTTGAATCATCTCCCAAAAAAAAAATAATACATTTTCTTATACGAAAAATATTCAATAATACTATCAATATTTTTCATGTTGGATCTACTTATTTGACAAAATTCCTTAAGGTTTAACTTTTTAAAGGTAATTTCAAAAATTATAATTTTTTCCATATTTCGTAAATTCAATGTCCAGTCAAACTATATATAAATTGGAAAAATTGGAACGAAGAAAATATTATTTATGGACACAAAAATCTAAAAACACATTTAAAATCATAAACTAATTCTTTTTCTTAAAATTAAAAGGAAATAGTTCGAAGTGGGTGGGAATATCGAGGAGATATCTCGCTGCAGGCACCACCAGCATGATACATTAAAAAAAAGTAACGTATTATTTTACTCTTTTGTTTTTCATGATTATTATTTTTTTAAAAATAATTTTTTTGAGTTTAAGAATAAATTAAACTTTTAGGAATTACATTAATCTCTTTGCTTTTTTAAAAATAAAAATAAAATCATCATATGTTCTATTTTCTCGAAATCCTAACTAAGGTAACACAAAAATGTATTACTCTAGTATTTTTTTTAAAAAAAATTGAATTCTCAAAATAATTTACAGTCGCTATAACTTATATACTACATGTATCCTTCAAGTGAGTATTCAGGGGTTATAATTGTAAAATAAATTTCTACATATATTAGTAATCTATTTAATTGGGAATTTATTTAATTGAGAATTTTACATAAATCTCGTAGTGTTAAGAACTAATTACATTATATTTCTACTCTTTTTCAAATAACAAAAAACTCTTAAATTTGGTGAAATCTGAATACAATCTCAAAACGTTCCTATACATCACATCGTGATTTCAGATAGATCTCTCAATTTCCTGATACATCACTCAACGTCGTGATACATTGCGTACATCTCAATACATGTGTAAAGTGATGTATTCGATTGATACATATTCGAGAATAGGAGAGAGAGTAGAAATTTTATAACTTTTTCAAATGGTAAGAAATTCTAGAGAATATATTAAAATAAGTTTGTGTATTTAAATCATTTTTCCTATTTAATTTGATTTTTTTTTTCACTTTCCTTGTAACTATACAAGAGTAAAATTATAATATATAGTATTTGATTTGATATTTTTTTCTCTCTCTTCAATGTATAAAAGTCATAGAACCCATCTTTGTTATCCTTCTTTACTCCTGTCTTAAACAGACCGTTTCTTCTATTTTATATTTTCCCCCTTTATTTCTTCTCTCTTCTTTATTTGAATCCTGCTCTTCAAATTAACCATACTTTTTCCTACACTTCTCTCAGGTAAATTCCTCTTATGATTTTGCAAATTTATTCTATTTTTGTGTTGAACCTCAAATTAGTTTAGAAAAATTGATTTGTGTATAGTATGATTTTTGTTATGATGGAGGTATAGCAAGGTAGTATATACTGTTAGGACTGTGATATGCTTTGTTTTCCATCGTTTTTTTGAAGCTCGAATTTTTGCTGTATTAAATTATGTGTAGATCTGTGAAAAAATCGAAGAAATCATCTGATTTTCTCGACTCTACAGTAATTTTTGTTGAGCTGGAAATCTGATAAGCTAAATTTTATGAACTTTTGACATGATTTGAAGCTGTTTTTGTTTTTTCAGATCCACGTTTTTCTAATTTTTTTCGTTTTTTTTTTCCGGGTGATTTCTAAGTTTTTTCAACGGTGAGCCTTAGGATTTTTTTTTTTTTTTCTAGTTTTGAGTTATATTATGCTCCTTCAAGTTTATATGAATCTGGAAAAAGACGATCTCTTAATTTCTCATAATTTAAAGTATAATATTATGTTTAATTTTTTTTAGATCTACGATCTTTTAATTTTCCGGCAACGGAAAGATCAAATTATGCGCCGGCTAATCTCCGCTTTAATTTTTATTTTTTTTAAGCTTTGACCAGATCTATAAAATTCCACATAATAATTCAAGGAAATAATTTTTTTTATTCTCACGTCACTGTTGCATATCTTTAGATCTGTCAAGTCTATCTAGGATTATTTTTTTCTTTTACTAAATAATTCTAATTTTTAATAAAAAATTATATTTATTTACCTTTGGTGCAGGCGTTGGTTATACTATTAAAAGATCTTTTATTTGTAGAAACTTGAAAAATGAATCACTGTTCTATTCAACAAAGCAACTTTGCTGCTTGTGAAGAGATGAGGCGTTCTTATTCATCCATTTCCGATAAGAAAGACGCCGTTGTTTGCCCAAAACCTCGACGTATTAGCCCTACGAGACCTCTCAGATGGCATGTCAGGTAAATTTCTCCTTTTTATTGTTTAATCGTGATGTTCAGGTCAGCTTACGCATGATTAATCCCACAGCATAGCCGTCAAATTTCACTATATCAGATAATTTTGTTCACTATGTTTTAGGAAAAATGAAAAATCGTATTTTTATTATATTTTATTAACCACTAAGCCACACTTGTGCCGTCACCATACTGATCAAGTTTTTATCTCCTTTTTCAGCCATCAGCAAGACCTTTGTGATTCAAGAGCTGGAGCTGATTTATTGGATATCATCCTCACAAAGGTTAGTTTATCACTTTTGTTAAGTAACTTCTTTTTTTAAAAAAATTGACTTTATTTTTTTTTGGTTAGTAAGGGATGGGTATATGGAATTCATTTTATTTGTTATATAAGCAAAAATTAATTAAATAAAATTAAAAAGAGTGCATTTGTGGACCTATTGAAAAAGGCTTATGCCCAAGTGTGTGGGCACCATGTTCTTGTCGGTGCTAGCCGTAGAATGTGAATTTCATGTTTTGCTTTCATCGAGTGGCTTACAAGCAATTAACATATCATGATTGATTAATTTTCTTTTTGGGGTCCATCTTGTCTACTTATATATGTTTAAAGTATTGTTCTTGTGTTCCAATTTATGTGACGGTATTTAATTGAATACGGAGTTTAAAATAAAGATTTTTTAAATTGATGTACTATGGACAAGTAAAAAGGAAGAGAGGGAGCAAGCCATAGATGTGTGTTGCATAAAATTAGGAATGAAGTATCCTACTTTCTCGCTATTCATAGGGTTCAACAAGCAATCAGTATTTCATGATTAAGGGTGTAATACTCTTTGTAGTAGCGGTCGTTATATATCGCATTAACAATTGGAATATGGTCGAAAAAGGATACTCTTATTGATAGGACTTCTTCCTATACCTATGAATTCCATTGGACCCAGAAATGATTCATTGGAAGAATCCTCCGCGGGTCTTCTAATATCAATAGGTTGATTCGCTCCTGTATCTTCCCAAAGGAGAAAGATCTTTGAGAGTTTGTATCCTGAATCCGAAAAAGAGTACTTGGGTTCTCCCAATAACTAAAAAGAAAATATTTTTTGCCAATGTATGCATAGTCCCCTAAAAGGTTCTCTAGATTCATTTGCTAATTTATGGTTTTGAAAATATATACAGGGTGATGGTAGTAGTGTGGATCAATCAGCAGCAGCTCAAGTAGCCTCGTCGCCCCCATTTTTTTGTGGGTCACCGCCGAGCAGAGTATCTAACCCATTGATTCAAGATGCCCGATTCTGGGATGAGAAGGTCACCCCACTATCCCCACGGGCAATACCAATTCCCTCTGGATTGGCTTCGTCCCCCTCAACATCATCCGCCAGAAAAGGCGGATGTGTGAGCAGGGCGAATTTTGGCCATAATCCAGCAGTGAGAGTTGAAGGTTTCGATTGCCTTGACAGGGATCGTCGTAATTGCAGCATCCCTACTTTGGCTTAAGAGAAAACAGTACATAGAGAGAGGAAGATTTTCGTCGACTGAGAAACTAAGTAAAAAGATCCTTTTGCCTAGTGTAAATAAGTTCAAAAGGATCTCTATGTAAGTAAAAAATGTAATATAGTGTCTTTTTGTCTCTGTAAGTAAATGAGAGTCGTTATTAACAAAGTTATTAGAGTCTAATTAGGAGTAATTTAATGGTTTCTTGTTCAAAGAGATTTTGTAAAAAATGAGAAACGAAAAATTAGTTGTTGAGTGGAGTTATTGTAAAATGTGTATGATATGTATATAAAAATTCCGTTTACGGCTTTGATTGTTGTGTTGCAATTTAATGCTTGTGTGGTGTGAAGATGCTTTGCTGGTTTGTCATGCCAAACGCGTATAGCTCTTTGCTTTGTTTTGGCATTTTACAAGTCCAACCCAGCTGGATGACCGCTCTTTTTACCATATCACTGTCCTGGCATTAACGTTGGACTATTTTTTATTTGCGTCTTGTTTAAATTTGAAAAAAGAAAAAACTATGTTTGTTCCTCTGAACAAACCCGCGTCATTAAATAGGTCGTCATGGATGTCTGTAAAATATGGATATAACATGCGAAGAATGAAAATTCTCTTTTTTCCATTTTGGGCCTCGATTGAATATGAAAATACCAATGTTTGCTCCTCTGAACCAACGTGTACCATTCAAAAAGTCGTCACCGATGGCCACAAAATTTTTTGGTAAAAATAAATGTAGGGCACACAAATCACCCAAATTTCATGGACTATGAAACACGAAAAATGGAAAAGTCCCTATTTTCCGTTTTGGGCCTTGTTTCAATTTGTAAATACTGATATTTACCCCTTCGAACCAACACACGTCATGTAATATGTCGTCATGGACGCCCACAAAAATTCCGACAAAAAAATCATCGGACACAAATCACTCAAAATACATGGATTAACAGATGAAATATAGAAAAATCCCCTATTTCCCGTTTCGTGCCTCATTTGTACTTGAAAATACCAACGTTTGTCCCTTCGAACCAACGCACACCATTTAATAGGTCATCATGGACTCCCACAAAAAAAATTGGCCAAAAAATCGCACGGTGCACATATCACACAAAATTTATGGACTATAACACACAAAATATGAAAAATCTCTATTTCTCGATTCGGGTCTCGTTTGAACTTGAAAATACCAATGTTTGCCCCTCCGAACCAACGCACATCATTAAATAAGTCGTCACGGACTCACACAAAAAATTTCGGCCAAAAAACATTCGGGCGCACATATCACCCAAAATTCATGGACTATAACACAAAAAAAATTCCTATTTCTCGGTTCGTGCCTCGTTTGAACTTGAAAATATCAATGTTCCTCTCGAATCAACGCACACCATTTAATAGGAACGTCATGGACGCTCATAAAAGATTTCCCTAAAAAAACCGTTGAGCATACATATTACCCAAGATCTATGGACTATAACAATGAAAAACAATCTTTCTTATTCGGGTCTCGTATGAAATTGAATATATCTACGTTTTCCCTTCAAAACAAGTGCACGCCAATTAACAGGTCTTCAAAATTCATGGTATATAACACACGAAAAATGAAAAAATCAATTTATCCTGTTTCAGGCCTCGTTTGAACTTGAAAATACCGATGTTTGTCCCTTCGAACCAACACACACCTTTTAATAGGTCGTCCCACATAACCACAAAAACTAGTCGGGCACACAAATCACCCAAAATTCATGGACTATAACACATATAAAACAGAAAAATCACTATTTCCCGTTTCAGACCTCTTTTGAATTTGAAAATACAAACGTTTGCCCCTTTGAGCCAACACACGCCATTTAATAGGTCGTCACGGACGCCCATGAAATTTTTTGGCCAAAATCCGTTAGGCGCACATATCATCCAAAATCCATGAACTATAACACATGAAAAATGAAAAATAATCTCTATTTTTTGTTTCGGGTTTCGTTTGAAATTGAAATATCAATTTTTACCCCTCCGAACAAACACATGACGTTTAATAGGTCGTGACGGACGCCGACAAAAAGTTTCGGCCAAAAAATAATTGGGCGAAAATATCACCCAAAATTTATGGATTATAACACACAAAAATATATAAATCTCTATTTTTCTTTCAGGGTCTCATTTGACCTAGAAAATATCGACGTTTTCCCTTCCAAATCAATGCATGACATTTAATTGGTCATCCAGGACACTCATAAAAAATTTTGGTAAAAAAAACACTGGGTGCGCATATCACATAAAATTCATGGACTACGAAAAATGAAAAAATCATTATATCTCGTTTCAAACCTTGTTTGAACTTGAAAATAACGACGTTTGCCCCTCCGAGCCAACGCACGTCATTTAATAGGTCATGGACGCTCATAAAAAAAATTTGACAAAAAAAAGCATTGAGCGCACATATTACCCAAAATTCATGGATTATAACAAACGAAAAATGGGAAAATCAACATTTTTCGTTCCAAGCCTCGTTTGAACTTGAAAGTACATATGGTTACCCCTCCGAACCAATGTACGCCATTTATACTACTAATAATCCAAAAGATTATAAGACACGAAAATGAAAAAAAAATTACTTCTCGGTCCGTGCCTTATTTGAATTAAAAGTATCAACGTTTGCCCCTGCGAATCAACACATGCCATTTAATAGGTCGTCAAGGACACCGACAAAAAATCGTCAGGCTCACATATCAGCCAAAATATATGGACAATAACACAAGGAAAATGTAACAATATATGTTTCCTGATTTAAAGCTCGTTTGAACTTGAAAATACCGACGTTTGCCCTTCGAAACAATGCACGCCATTAAAAAGGTCGTCGTGACATCCACAAAAGTTCGCTCAAAAAATCGTGGGCGCACATATCGCATAAAATTCATGGACTATAACAATCGAAAAATGAAAAAATCTCTATGTCCCATTTCGAGCCTCGTTTGATCTTCAAAAATACCAACATGTTTCTCTCTGGACCAACACACTTTATTAAATAAGTTGTCAGTGACGGCCACAACAAAATTCTTCCAATAAATCATTGGGTGCACATATTATTCAAAATTCACGGACTTTAACACACGAAAAATTAAACAAATCCTTATTTTCTGTTTCAGGGCCTCATTTGAACTTGGAAATACTAGCATTTTTCCTTCGAACCAACGTATGCCATTTAGTACGATGCCCACAATTTTTTTTCGGGTGCTCTAAGACGCTAGATCCATGGTCTAATACATGAAAAACCAAGAAAATTGCGTAATTCCTAAAAATTGGCTCTAAGATGCGAAAATATGCCTTAAAAAATTGTGCGACTATACATAATAATTTCCCAACTCACTACGAAAGTCTTCATTAAGTTTTTTAGAAAATTTTGTTGGCTGCTCACAGATGCCAAATCTATGGGCTAAAACACATGAGGAACCAAGAAAATCGCGTAATTCCTAAAAGTTGGCTCGTAAATGTTAAAATATACCTTAAAACAATGGTGCAACTATACATATTGTTTCCCAACTCATTACGGAGGCCCTCATAAAACTTTTTCAGAAAAAAATTTGGTGCTCCAAGCGCCACATCCATTAGCTAATAATCACGAAAAAATAAGTCACGTAATTCCTAAGAAAATGGCTCGAAAATGTGAAAATATGCCTGAAAAAATGGTGGGAGTGTATGTAATGCTTCACAAACTCAAAACATAGTTTCTCATAAAGTTTTTTTGAAATTTTTTTGGATGCTCTGAGACGCCAGATCCAAGGGTTAATACACACAAAAAATCAAGAAAGGTGTAATTCCTAATAGTTAACTCGTAAATGTGAAAATATGCTTGAAAAATTTGATGGGTCTGTACGTAACGTTTCCCCAACCCATTATGGAGGTCGACATGACGTTTTATAGTAAAAATATAAGGATTCTCCAAAGCGCCAAATCCATAGGCTAATACACATGAAAAAAAATCAAGAAAGTCATGTAATTCCTCAAAGTTGGCTCGTAAATGCGAGAATATGTCTGAAAAAATGGTGGGAATGTACGTAGCGCTTCCCCAACTTATTGTGGAGGTCTTGATAAAAAAAAAATTCTGAATTTTTTTTAGATGCTTCGAGGCATCAGATTCATGGGCTAATACACACGAAAACCAAGAAAATCACGTAATTCCTAAAAATTGGCTCCTAAATGCACAAATATGTCTGAAAAAATAGTGAACTTGTATGCACTGCTTTTTCAACTCGTTATAGAGGTCATTATAAAAAAATTTCAGAATAAGTTTTAGGGTGCTCTGAGGCGCCAAATCAATGGGTTAAAACACACGATAAACCAAGAACATCGCGTACTTTCTAAAAATTGGCAAAACAATGCGAAAATTTGCCTGAAAATTATGGTGGTACTGTACATAACGCTTCCCCAACTCATTATAGAGGTCCTCATAAAAAAATTTCAGAAAAAAATGTGGGTGCTTTGAAGCATTAGATCCATGAACTAATACACACGAAAACTAAAAAAGTCACTTAATTCCTTAAAATTGGCTCATAAATGCGAAAATATGCCTAAAAAATGGTGGGATTGTATGTAACACTTCCCTAACACATTACTGAGGTCCTCATAAAGATATTTCATAAAAGAAATTGGGTGTCTCCAAGGCCTCAGATTCATAGGCTAATACATACGAAAAATCAAGAAAGTCGCATAATTCCTAACAGTTGTTTCGTAAATGTGAAACTTGCCTTAAAAAATGGTGCGACTATACATAATGCTTCCCCACCTCATTACAGAGGTCCTCATAAAGTTTTTTTGGAAATTTTCTTTGGGTGCTCCAACGCGCCAGAATCATGAGCTAAAACACACGAAAAACCATAAAAATAGTGTAATTTCTAAAATTTGGCTCGTAATTGTGGAAATATGCCTTAAAAATTGTGCGACTATATGTAATGCTTCTCCAACTCATTACGGATGACCTCGTAAAGTTTTCTCAGAAAAATTTTGGGTGATCCAAGGCGCCATATCTATGATTTAATACACACGAAAATCGAAGAAAATTGCGTAATTCCTAGAAGTTGGCTCGTAAATGCGAAATATACCTTAAAAAATGGTGCGGCTATACATAATGCTTTCCCCACTTATTATGGAGGTCCTCATATAGTTTTTTCAGAAATTTTTTTGGGTGCTCCAAGATGCTAGAAGCATGGGTTAATACACACGAAAAATTAAGAAAGTCGCGTAATTCTTAAAAGTTGGCTAGTAAATGTGAAAATATGCCTTAAAATGGTGTGACTATGCGTAATGCTTCCTCAACAAATTATAGAGGTCCTCATAAAGTTTTTTCTCAGGAAAAAACAATTGGGTGCTCTGAGACACCAAATCAATGGGCTAATATACCCGAAAAACCAAGAAAGTCGCATAAATCCTAAAAGTTGGCTCGTAATTATAAAAATATGCCTTAAAATAGTGTGACTATACGTAATGCTTCCCTAACTCATTAGAAAGTAAAATTAGTCATAAATACCCAAAAATTCCATAAAAATGGTGAGGCTTCACGTACTGCTCCTCCAACTCCCTATGAAGGCTTTTGTAAAGGTTTTACAAAAATATCGACAAGAACTGATATCATCCAAATATTCATAGGCTAACACACACGAAAAGTGAGAAAATCGCTAACTTCTTGTTAAAAGGCCCCTAAATGTTAACATATGTCATGGCTCGTGGTGAGGCTATACATACTGCTTCCCCAACTCATCACAGAGGGTCCCGCAAAGTTTTTTTCAAAAAATGGGCCGGTAGCCATATCATCAATATATTCATAGGTTAACACACACGAAAACTGAGAATCGCCCAATTCTTATTAAAATGTCCTAAATGACAAAATATTTTGTGGATCATGGTGAGGCTATACATACTTTTCTCCAACTCATCACGGAGGGCAGGGGAGGAGCTACAACAATGAAAGGGTGGTCAACAAAACATCCTTCGTCGAAAAATTATACCGTGTATATAGGTAAAATATTATCTAATATTTGGATATATAATTAATTGAACACTCTAAGACACAACAAAGGCTGGTGGTCTGGCGGTAAGCGTGTTCATTTATGTGTAAGAGGTCTGTGGTTTGATCCTTACTTACTACGTTTTTTTTAACACAATCTCTTTTTAAACCAAAAAAAAAAAAACACAGAAATAGTTGCCCCGTATCTTCTTTATTTTCTAGCCTTAAATTGATTAACCTAATAATTAAGATTTTATTGTTTTCTATATATATATTTTGTATATATATTAAGTAATCTCTTTTAAAACAAACAAAAAAAACATAGAAATAGCTGCCTTGTATCTTTTTTATTTTCTAGCCTTAAATTAATTGACCTAATAATTAAGATTTTATTGTTTTCTATATTTTCAATTTCTATTAAGTGAATTATTAGGTATAACACATTCTCAAGATATTATTTTTAAAGATAAAATTAAAGATTATTATCCACTATTATACTTTTGGTTATTTCTAAACTATTTTTTTAGAAAATATAAATAATTAAGAATCTTATTAAAAGAAAAGGTTAATATGTAAAAAGTTTCGATAATTCTCTCGAACTTTGAAACATTCAGTTATTTTGAATCACGAAAAAAGTCTTAACAATTCACTTAACATGAACTAGAGGGAGTATATTCAACTAGTAGCTAAAATTGTTTTTGTTGACTTTTGTCCATTAGTTTTGATTTATACCATCGATAGTTTTATAATTTTAAGTTACCGTATGATTTAGTTATTAAGTGATATGTAATTTAATTTTTAAATTTGCGTGCACACACTCATCAGTAAAAAAATATATTTTGTGTACCTACTCCCAAAAAAAAATTATCGATTCTTTTAAAGTTTGAACACCTTTAGCAAAATTTCTGGCTCCGCCACTGACGGAGGATCTGGTTAATTTTTTCAAAAAAATGGACATACAATCATATCACCAAAATATTTATCGGCTAACACACATGAAAATTGAGAAACCGCCCAATTCATATTTAATGGCCCCTAAAAACCAAAATACGTCATGGATCATGGTGAGACTACACGTATTGTTATAATAAAAAGATAATTAATTATTACAGGGTTATTAGCAGTTTTGATTCTTTAAATTAATTTTTACAAGGCTATTAGCATTTTTGTCTCTTTAAATTAATTATTACAGGGTTATTAGCATTTTTGGTTCTTTAATTATTGATGAATTTGATTTTAGTCATTGTGATGTTTAATTAAGCATGTTTAACCTTTAGTTAATTAATATGTGCATTTTTAATCTTCTCGCTTATGAATATTCACAATTTTACTATGATTATTAACTATTCCTCCACTTAATTATCTATCTGTAGGTTAAGTTTGTTGTTTTACTCTTTGGCGCTAATATAATTTTAATAACAAGCTAAATATAACATATTTTCTATCTATAAGGACCAAAAACATACCTTCTAACTAATTAAAGGTTAAATATGCTGAACTATATATCACAAGGACCAACATAAGAAATCAATAATTGAAGTAGCTAGCAAAAGTGCTATTATCCTTTTTACACAAGCATACACTTGATCAAAGATCCAAGAAAAAGTTATGGTGAAGTGGTTATTACTCCTTCATACTCAATCAGAGATTTAAGGTTCGATTCCTATTATGTACAAAGTTATCTTTGTCTGGGAGTGCTTTAGCTCTGAATGTGAAATTTTCTATTGCAAACTCAAATTTAGTTTTGAATTTCAATACAAATACCGGACACCAGATAAAAAACAAAGGAAAAAGTTGTCCATTTTTTTTTTTTTGGAGTTTCTCTTAATTTGATAAGCAACTTGTGAAAATAAGAAGGGAAATGTACATATACGAAAAAGAGAGGGGAGACACATACAAATGAGTCATTTTCAAGTCCATGACCTTGACTTATATACGTATTTTTAGATAAATCTTCAAATATCTTGAGGAGGATTTTCTTTTGCAAGTAGTTAGATTTACCAGTATGGGCAGCGGCGAAGCTAGAATTTTTAATAACGGGTTCAAAATTTGAAGAACTAAACACATGAACTAATCGATGGGGTTCAACATCTACTATATATACATAAAAAATAATTTTAACCATATATAAATAGTAATATTTTTCGCTAAAGGGGGTTCGGATGAACCCCCAAACAGAGGGTTGGCTCCGCCCCGGAGTATGGGGGCGACGCTTCCACACTATACTCATATTATGGGGTGCCGGATCTAGAGTACGACTTACGATTTACGAGAATTCAATAACTTTTAATTATATCATGTATATATAGTAAGAACTTTACTAAATATCTATTAATGTAAATATGAACCTAATTATTATTAATATTTGAAATCATTATAGAAATTTCTGAACTTCATACTATGGATCCGTCTCATTAAAGGGAGCGCGACTCTCCCTATATGGAATATCTCAATTTCCAAAGTTTGAACTCAAAATCTTTAATAAAGGATCAATAGAGGAAGGCATCCCCTCATTTCGCCAAAGACTCCTTTGTAATTTAATTGGATAACTTATAGAAATCTCACTAGTTTAAGAGTTAATTACTTAGATACATGCTAGTTTGCTATATGCGTCTAGATACAAGTATCTCGAGATAAATAAGGTCAAAATTAAGTGTAATTTGCAATAGATACATTGTCTCCAAATGGATTCTCATGTATCTGAAATACATAAACAAATCTCAATCGATCGCCTCCCTTCCATCTCGCTCACCATTCTCCTATGTACGTATCTGGTTTCCTAGATACACGCACACCAGATACATACAGATACATGTATCTGGAATACATAGACAAACCTCACTCACCTCCTTTCTGTTCTCGCTCGCCTTTCTCCCAATTTCAATGAATCTGATAGCAAAAAACATGTATCTAAGTATATATTAATTACAAAAATGTTGCCAAAAGTCACATCAAAATATAAGGCATATAATCTTGATTTTCTCTTTTCCCATTTGGAATCAAACAAGTGGAAAAATTGGCCAGGACCGCAACAAAAGAGTTTTATGAACTTTTAGACAGGCATATAAATTGAAAGGAAGCAATCTTACAAAAAAAATGTCCACTTCAAATTTAGTGAGCATAGACATTGACACTATTTTATTTTTTTAATAAAGATATGATCAATTTAAGACTAATTTTATCAGTGGGTCTCACTTGAAATCCATTTGATAAGAATTGTAGCCAATCAGAAAAAAGAAACCAGGATGGACTTTTAAAAACTAACCAATTGGAAAATAGATAAGGCCACTATATGCCCTGGTCCCAAATTCCATGAGAAATTGAAAAAAATAAATCACAGAGTTTATTAACTAATTATAAACTTTGATGTTGTAAATTTCTACTATATTATTGATTTACTTAAAATATTTATATAATTATAGAATTATTGAGTATGATATGTAAAAATTAATTAACATGAGAAGCAATTGATTAAATAACACTGATAATATAAAATTTAATAGCTGATATTAATGCATATAACGTTGTCGATTTAACTTATATACAATCATATTTAATTGTAATTATCTCATAAAATTGTGCAAATATTTTTTATACTAGAATAAATTTAAACTCTTATATGTAGACAATGCATTAATTTTGTGGGTCATTCTCCTCCTAAATTTCATTCAAATAATTGCACTTTTCCCTATCCCTTTTAGATTTCTCTTCAATTGCCTTTCTATACATAATAAAGAACAAACTCAAACATATTTCACTAAACTTTCCTCTTCCAACTATTGTTCATTTCCTATATTTTCAAACATCCAAATACAAAAAAAAAAAAAAAAAAAAATTTGAAAAATATATGCATCAATTATGAGTTCTGAGAAAAAATTAGCAAACGCGGTGGGCGCGAAAACGGCTAGGGCTTGTGACAATTGCATAAGGAAAAGGGCAAGATGGTATTGTGCAGCCGATGATGCTTTCTTGTGTCAATCTTGTGATTCATCCGTCCATTCGGCCAATCCTTTGGCTCGTAGACATGAAAGGGTTCGTCTTAAAACATCATCTTTCAAATCATTAGATGAATTTCCCAATTTGGAAAGTACAGTCTCAGGGTCAGGGTTAGAGTCAGTTCCATCATGGCACCGTGGATTTACTAGAAAAGCACGAACACCTAGGCATGGTAATAAACATGCAAAAAGAGTTAAATCCACGGAGGATGAGGAGGAGGATGAGGAGGAAATGAAAAACCCTATTCAACTCGTTGTCCCAGAGATATTAAGTGATGAGAATTCACACGATGAGAATGAAGAAGAGCAACTTTTATATCGCGTACCTATTTTTGACCCCTTTGTGGAGGATGACTCTAATTATGGTAACAAATATTCTTCTAATAAAGTTGATTTTAATCAAGACATGAATACGTTTCAAGGTCTGCTAGCTCCATCAGAGATGGAGCTAGAAGACTTTGCCGCGGATGTGGAATGTTTATTAGGGAAAGGACTTGATGATGAAGAGTCATTTAATTATATGGAAGGTTTAGGTTTTTGGAAAAACATGATGAGAAATTAGTGAAGGTTGAAGATGAAGGAGAAATGGGATTTGTTAATATGGTTAGTACTAATAATCATGATATTAATCAAGTTGATTATTCGGATTTTGATATGGTTGGTGACACGTTTGAGCTCAAGTTTGATTATGATTCACAAGTTATTAGTAACTTAGATGAAGATAAAAAGGTTGAATTTGGGGAGATAAATTATGATAGTGGGAAAAATAATAATAATAAGATTATGTTAAATCTTGATTATGAAAGTGTTTTAAAATCTTGGGCTGACAAAAGGTCTCCGTGGACTATGGGCGAGCGGCCCGAAGTAGATTTCAATGACTGTTGGCCAGTGTGCATGGTAAGTTTACTTTAGCAAATATTATCAAAATTTTAGAATTTTTATAATGATATTCCAAAAGTATTTTATACATGTTTAGAGTATTTAGTAATTACATTTAATTAGTTCAATCAGTAACATGTAAAATTAGAGAATTTACCTTTTTGTATAAGGTATTTGAAATTGGAAGTATGAATATCTAGATATTAGAAAAGGGTTTCATTGTTAGGAGTATTTGGGCAAGCATGTAAAAAGAATAGTTTTTGGCACAATCTTCTATAACAATATTTCATTATAAAATTCGAAAAAAAATTAGAGCTGACTTTTCATGTGTTATGTTTTATTTTCTATAACAACATTTTAGTATAGCAACCAGTAAATATAGAAATAAACTAGGATGATATAAAAATGTTAGATAATAGATGAGCCAATGGTTAATGAATTGACCTAAATTTTGCAGGGTAATTGTGGAAAAATTCACTCATATGGAGACATAGGAATAATGAACAGACATGGAGGAGGAGGAGTGGATGAAGGAAGAGAAGCAAGAGTATTAAGGTACAAAGAAAAGCGACGAACAAGGTTGTTTTCCAAGAAAATAAGGTACGAGGTTAGGAAATTGAACGCTGAAAAAAGGCCTCGAATGAAAGGAAGATTCGTCAAGAGGACCAATTTTGCACCAACCCCTTTTCCTTCGCTTAATAAATAAGTGAAGTTTTAAGCAAAGGCAAGTTCAGAGTCGTTTTTTGTGAGTTCAATTGAACTCATTGCCTTTCAGCTAGAACGATGTATAGTATGTGTATGCAAAATTTTTCTACATAGAACACACTCGTTCTGGATTTACTGACTCTAAATACTATATTCACCAATGTTTGCAAGAATCAGGTTTTATGTGCTATTTTTTTTTTATAGTACAAGTAAACTTGAAATTGCTTTCCTAGATGTATCATGTATGTATATAGAGATTTCAATATAATGGCATTTTTATGAATTTTATTGTCATTTTGACCTAGGGCTTTTGCCATCTAGAATCTCAAATTGTTGGATATTAGGGAGGAGACATATTGAACGCAATATCTCACAAGGCTTCTTTTTGTGAAACTCGAAGGAAGATGATTATGACTGTAATCATGAGAAAACAACCCTTAACCAAAGGTTTCGGGTTCGAGCCCTGGGTATTGAGAAAATCCGCCACCCATGAATTGGCTCTGCAGTATGCGATCCGAATTTAGTCGAAGCTCCAATGTGGACTTCGAACACCGGGTGAGAAACAAAAAAAAAAGTGATTCCTAAGATTCAAGGAGGGTCTTGAAAAATGAACCTTGTGTTGGAAAAAGAAAAAGTCATTTTTGATACATTCATTTACCTAGTTCATGTATGTTTTCATTCATGAACTAGCTATGGAATAGGACATAATATAGAATGAAATTATGCTACATGTATTAGAATAGATCGGTACATGTTAGAAGAATTTCTATAAATATATAGGTATTAGAAGCCAATGTAAATTACGTTGATGGAAAAATAAATATATTCACATTTTGTCTTCAAGAAAATTTGTAAGTCAAGTTGAGTGGAACAAAGAATTGGTTTGTATCACATATTGTAAAATAGATATTTGTAGGGTACATATGTCTTTTTGAGGTTTATTTTCAATTACAAAAATATGCAATTGGTTAGCTAGATATTTTCTTTTCTACACACAACAATTACATTTGATGGAGTTGAATAAAATATTCCTTCTATTCTCTTTCATCGACATCTATCAAGTTTCCATAAGATATCAAAGTCAAATTCTATCTTTATTTTTTATTTTGTCTGATATTAGACTTTCATATTATGTTATTAACACTATATTTGACATATCAAATCATGCAAGGGTGTGAGTAATCCAACATCATTTGTGGAATGAGATATTATTTGAATTAAATTAGGCTTAATGTTCACTTTTTTTTTACAAGGAATGATTTTATATATAGATCTAATCTAATAATTATAGTAGTACATGATAAAATTGTAGTACACTCATGGGAACATCTATCAATTGTTATTCTTAATTCTTTATTTGGACGTAATTCAAATGCTAAAATTGGAGAAGAATCAAATGATTGAGAGTGGCCTTACTATTAAATTCACATCTTGGCACTTTCTCAATGGTTGACGTGCTTCAATGGTCCCTAGCTACTAGTTACAAGACTTTTTATTTTATTTTTTATATTGTTTTTTTTTTAATTCTATGATAACCCGTAACTGCTACAATCTTTGTCATAGCCTCTGCCCTTCGGGTGAGCACCCTGTGATGAGCACTTTGTACGCATTGGGTAAATCACCCACTGTGTAATAGCCTGCAAACCACACCGAGGATGTAAACCGCGCACTAGGAAATCCCTATGCGACAGACTCGATTGAAAAAGCATTGAGGGGGGGATCGATCACACACGGATGACCATCCTCCAAACCAACTGAGTCATCCCTAAAGACTGTTTTGCTTACTAACATAAAATGGGAATGGGGGGGGGGGGGGATTATATTAAAAAGTCTTCTATCAAGATAATAGTCAAATAAAAATATATATTAAATGTATTATGATTATTAATAACTAAATTCCTTAAAGAGATACAAAAGTTAAATAATCTTTCTTAAATAGGATCTTCAATGAATTTTTCCCCATCATTCTGACTTCGGATAGTCCTCGATTCGAGGGTCTATCAAATAGGGATAAATTTTACGTACATTTTATCCTTCTTAGACTCTATTTTATAAGATTACATTTAGGGCTGACAATGGAATGGAGCGAATGCGGGTTGAGGTGAGTTTAAGGCTCTGTGGGGTGGGCTTAAGGTTGTGTAAGGCGGGAGGGATGCGGGACGGATTGAAGTAGATTTGTTTAAAAATTAATGCAGGGCGGGTTGCGGGTATATATGATTTTTTGCGAGTGCAAACTTAAGTTTAACTTTTGACATGTTATAAGAGTGATAAAATATTATTTATTAAGATAATTTCTTTAAAGCTACTAAAATATTCAAGATAGTAAATGAAATTAGTTCAATAAGAAATACTACAATTTCTTACATATGTTTCCCAATTGACCTCTAAAAACTAAACTTTTAAGTCATTATCTATTAAATTAATACAACTTAATGAAAAAATGAATTTATTTTTTATGAATTTTATTTTTAGTATCAAACTTACCTAGTATAAGAAAAAAATTATGCGGGGCAGAGTGAGACGAGTTGAAAATGAAAAAAGTTATTATGCCGGACGAATTAAATTTTTTGTGGATTAAGCTAAACCCGCCTGGCTTCCACCCCTCCTCCTCCCCTGCCCCCACCGCCCCATTGTCATTCCTAATTAAATTGAGTATATTGTTGTTGTTGATTTTGTCTTTGCTGTAGAAATGACATCAGGTGACCACTTTTAATATTTCTATTGAAAATAGTCATAGAGGAAAATATATTTAAAATTTAGCACTTTTACTGATTCCTCCTACTAATGTGGCTGCTGTGTTTCTTCTGCTAAATTCCTTTATCACCTATATGAATTTGTTAGAATTAAACCTTTTAGTTTTTAGTTGCCATGATATATAGGCGGATTGAATCGGATTTGAACGAATTAGAAATGAATTAAATTACAATTTATTTATATAAATTTAAATATAAAAAAAATTAATGGGATAAAATAATTCTAACCCACTTTGATTGCTAGTTGGTATGAGAGATAAGGGAAAATAATTTGAGAGAAAATATAGAATTATTTTATTCTGATGTTTGTCTAAGGGTATTAGCTAGTCCCAAGATTATTTATTCCACCGTTGAGGAGTATTATGGTATTGATTATGGTATTAGCTAGTTATGGCTTTATGTGATATTAGTTATGTAGTTATTAGTTATTCCATTTTCTACTCTACATAAGATACTATACCAGTTTCCTTTATAATTTATACATATATCAGTTATGTAGATTTCAAAATTACAAACTAAATATCGTATTAATTTTATTAATGAATAACTTGTTTCTAACAAGCTACCAAATGGTGTATAGCTCATACATATAATAATACATGAACAAATGTTTTTTTACCACCAAATGACTCTACTTATAATGATAAAGATAAATTACCTCATATATATATAATATATATGGAATAACTAATTTTTTGGGATAATTTTATCTATCTCATCCCATTTGTGTTGTTAATGCTATATGTTGGACTTTAATTTTAAACACGTAATTCAAACATGTTTGAGAAATTGTCTAAAATTATTATTTTAATTTTTCTAAAAAATCATAATATCACCCGACTAGTCCTATTTTTTTCAAAATATACTTCATGACACAGTAAAATCATTTTTCTCTTTTGGATGACATGTCACCTTTTTTTTTAACAATAATTATTTTTAACTCTATTAATTCATCCATATTTTTTACATAGTAAAAAAATATTACTTTTCCATATTGTTTTTATAAAAGGAATTTTCATTGTTGTCAAAAATGTCCATGACACATTTTTAACTCTATTTACTTTTATGTATTT
Source organism: Solanum verrucosum (assembly GCF_900185275.1). NCBI lineage: Eukaryota > Viridiplantae > Streptophyta > Magnoliopsida > Solanales > Solanaceae > Solanum > Solanum verrucosum. The sequence goes on from NW_026020815.1 coordinate 1,459,698, forward strand.
ATTATATTAAAAATAAAGTTGCGTTTTTATTTATCTATTTTTAAAAAAGATTTTTATTTTACTTTTTAGTATTAATTATTAATTCTAAATTATTTTCCATTTTTAGTTGTTCACTTTAGCATATCAAGAGAAACATAAATTATTTTTCTATTAGTACGTTTAACATTAATTATTATTCTAAATCACATTTTTTACTTGTAACAGGCAATTCATTATAATTTAAAATTATTGTTTTTCTTTTTATATTTTAAGAATGTTTAATTGAAATATTCTTTGATGACATTCTGATAGTGTTAAAAAAATTCTTTAGACTAAAAGTATATTTGTAGATATTTTGTCAAATTGCTTTAATTGTATCGATCGAATTTTTTAAAATTTAATTTCTCAATTTGCTATTTCATCTGAGAAAAAAGAAAAAACAACAATGAACCTTCACATTTGAATGCTTTTACTTCCATATTATTTAAAAGATTGACAAGTCATGTATAGAATAACATTAAACTTGCTATATATTCTTTATATATATATATATATATATATATATATATATATTTATTTCTTATCTTATTCATACACACATGATTAATTTACCTTTTAAAACATATTTTCCATATATAATATATTTGATTAATCATTTGGGAGTAATTAATTTACTTTTTTTCCACAAATATTTAATGTCAATAATGAAATAATGATCAGTGACTTACCATAAATACATGATTTGACTGATCAATGACTATATAGGAAGATGACTATATATAAAACAGGAATAAGTATTTACCTAAAATGACTATATAAAATAGGAAGATGTATAATACTTTGGTAAGTTCATTTGTTTTAAGTTCTAATTTCTTGTATATATAGTCATTTTCAAACTCATTTATTTTCACAATTAACTCTATCTAATGGAAAGGATTATCTTTTATATTCATTTTCTTCTCTTATTAATATTATGTTTTATTCACAAATCAAATGGGATGAATTCAACATTGGGAAATTGTAATTTGTTTGAAGGAAGTTGGGTTTATGATGAATCTTACCCAATTTATGATTCATTAAATTGTCCTTTTTTAGTTGATGGTTTCAATTGTCTTAAGAATGGAAGGGTTGATGAGTTTTATCTCAAATATAGATGGCAGCCTACTACTTGCAATCTCCCAAGGTATGATTAATTTGCTACTAAAACTCTTATTCTTATTCATATGTATCTAGAGGTGTCAAATGAGCATGTTGATCTAATAGTAATTTGGGCTTAATCAAATTAGGTTAAAATGGATTTATGACCCACTCAAAAGGTATTTGGGCTAAAATGAGTTACGCTAAAGTGGTTTAAGAAGCGAGTGGTAATCCAACTTGTACACTAAACAGAAAAAATTTAATTTGGCCTATATATCAACCAAAATTTTTAGATGATTGGATAGAACCAAACTTCCTAACAAGCCTTTTTTTTATTTGGAAGACAGGCATTGTGTTCGATTCGAAAGGCATAAATTAGCGAATTGCATAAGTCATATTTTCATGAATTAACTTTGTCACTCTGATATTATTCTCTCTATTCAATATTTTGTCAAACCTATATGCATAAATTTATTATCACTCAATTTCATAGGTAGATTGACTGTGTCATATTTTTATAAACTAATTTTATGACTCCTCATATTATTCTCTCCCTCCAATATTTGGTTAAACCTATATGTACAAATAAAATTGTTTTCTTGAATTTGTTGTCTATAGGTTTGATGGAAAAACTTTGCTAGAAAAAATGAAAGGTAAAAATATTGTGTTTGTGGGAGACTCATTAGGCTACAATCAATGGGAATCTCTTGCATGTTTGCTTCATGCTGCTTTTCCTTCTTCCAAATATGTCTATCAATCAAGGGATTCTCTCATCACTCTCAAATTTCCAGTAAGTAACAATACTTTTTTCACAATTAATCATATTTATGTAAAACTTGTAATTATCTTATCTGTAAGTGTAAAATATTAATGAGGATACACTTTTATTTAATTAATTTTATATTTCTACGTGTCGGCTGCCTCATGTATAGAGTTATAGTTTTTCATGAATCAAGCACGTGAATTATTTTATTTGAAAAAAATGACTAATATCATGTTATTTTGTTGATAATATTGAAAGGAATATGAAGTGTCAGTGCAGTACTTGAGAAATAGATTTCTTGTAGACATTTCCCTTGAGAAAGTTGGCAGAATTTTGAAGCTTGATTCCATTACTAAAACTTCAATTTGGGAAGGAGCTGATGTTTTAATCTTCAATAGTTATCATTGGTGGACTCATACTGGGATATTACAAGGGTAATCACTCGTTATTACTTCATCTGTTTTAATTTATGTTAAAATATATATATTATTTTTAAATTTTGTGATCTTAAAATCAAATCACTTTATAATATACTATATCTTTTAAATATCGTGTCCCTTACGCACTAGTAAGAAAATAAAATTTTATTATTGAAATTTTGCACTCAAAAAATGTTTAGTGGTTTTTTATTGAGTAAGAAAAAAGATAGTAGTATTTCTACAGGAAATTAAAAAATTAGAAAAGTTTGTGTGTTAATGAAAATCTGTTTCCCGTCATGTGTTTTTCTAGTGAACTGAATCGGTGAAAAATGAGTGTGAAAGTCATATTTTTAACACAAATTTCTCATGATTTGCGATGTAAAAACCCGTATATTTCTAATAGTGACGAGTTTACTAGCTGAAACTCTATAATTTTTACTCAAATCATGTATTCATATCATGATCAACATTAAATATGTGAGAATATTTCAGGAATCCACTAGAAAAGATGCTATAAATCCAAATAAATTCATAAATTTTAAATTTTGAATATGTTTTTGTTATAAATTATAAACCAATGAATCATATATGGAGCTCTTAATAATTTATTTATTTTTCCAATTAATTAGGTGGGATTACTTAGAAGTTGATGGCAAGCTATTTAAAGATATGGATCGTATGAAAGCATATAATATTGGATTGAGTACTTGGGCTAAATGGATTGACACTAACATTGATCCTAACAAGACTAGTGTCTTCTTTCAAGGAATTCCTGCTGTCCATTTTTCGTAAGTACCTTTAAATTTGATGAATTATTATTTTTCATTCCACATATTAGTTATTTTAACAAATTATATTATTTAAAAGTAGTTGATAGTTAACTTATCTAGTACTAGATGCTTGAGAACACGCATGAAAATCTTTTCAAAATTTTAGTCAAAAGTGTCCAATAGGTGCTAAATTGAAGCATGTCTTAATTCTAATGTTTAAAATAAAATTTACTGGCAAATTTAAAGGATTGTCAATGCACGTATTCTGCCATTTAATGTATATATTTAAAAGTAAATTGTAAAAAAAATGTTTAACTGACCACGCTTCGTCTATCTGGATTGTATTTCTTAATAATATGACAAATTTTAAAGGCATAATACATAAATATGTCATTTGACTTGGATTTATTTCACATTTATGCCCTCCAATTTTGGGTATGCACAAGTGAACACTTAAACTTGTATGATGTTGAACAAATAGACAACATGCAGATTCTATAGATGCGGCGTCCTACATGACATTTTTGTGTGCTATGTGACATCCTACATGTATCATGCCACACATGATGTGTATGTCTACCTGTTCAATTTTAAACAAGTGTCTACTTGTGCACATTCAAAGTTGAAGGGCGTAGACACTATATATCTGTGATCTTTTTTCTTGGTTGGCTTTGACTAGTGGTGCAAATTGGGGTGAGCCAAAGGAGGTAAGCTGCAAGGGGCAAACCAAACCCCTAAAAGGATCAACTTATCCAGGAGAGAGATATCCAGGAGAACTTGTCATAAAGAAAGTGTTGAACACAATGAAGAAACAAGTACACTTGCTTGATATTACATTGTTGACTCAATTGAGAAAAGATGGACATCCATCTATTTATGGCCCAAGTGGTCAACTAGATTGCAGCCATTGGTGTGTTGCTGGAGTACCAGACACTTGGAATTTACTATTATATACAACTCTTATTTCATAGACCATAGTATAGTCTCTCATTTGAACAATACAATATTATTGTCTTGGAAATAAAATGAAATAAGAACATTTATTAGAGGCTTTTAAGGTGGGAAAGCTTGTGTTCATCAAGTTTTTTTTTTTTGTCATATCAAATTGTTTAAGGCATTCATTGCATTCAAAGGTTCTTTAATTGTTTATTTTGTTATGATACTTATTCAGTTTAAAGATCGTGTTAAAATTGTTATTGATTACTCATTCTATGAACATTGAACTAATATGATAATGTTTACGACGTATGTACATGTCAATGAACTAGAAAAGATAACATGGTGCAAACAATACAAATTTGATATAACACATAAATAATTAAATAGTGAGCAATTAATAATCATAGTAACTTTATAAATACTCACAAGTAAAGGGATTAAAAGTGTACATTTCAATTAATCGAAGATCAAATTTACTTAAATATTACAAGGACTAAATTCAGAAACAATAACATATATATATCCAATGTAATTCCAGAGGTGGAGTATGGAGAGAATGTTCTGAACGTACCTAACCTTACCCCTACCTTGTAAAGGTAGAGATCACAAGGACTAAATTCAGAATTTATTAAAATCCAAGGGACCAAAAGTGATATTAACCAAAGAAAATATATACATTAGTATATAAATTAACCAAATTTTCACCTGATCAGAAGAACTCCTCTGCATTTTGTTCACAAACACATTAGTTAGATCCCTTCTGGTGAATGAACTGATCAAATTTTGATCTGAACTCTGACGGAATTCGGACAGGACGGTAACTTTTATTAAGCCACACTGATGTTCTTCTTGCCTCCAAGATAGGCTATGTAAATTCAAGAAAACACATTAAGATTTGACAAGTATAAAGTGTCCTTTGTAATTGAATGATAATAGAGTTAACTAACCTCTTGATCTGGAAGCTTGAAGATGAAATGTTCGAAATACAAACGAGCTGCTGTAGAGCCGGATACTCTCACCTTCACGACGAATCTATCTCCACTCTAAACCAATGATGAAAGAAATGATAGCTTTTAAGCAGTTGTGTTCACATTTGTAGTCATAAAAGACTAAACATGAGTTCTGTTTTCCCATATGACTTAAGTCACAGATAGTCAGATACCAAAGCAATGTTGTATCAAACTACCTGTGTTTTTGAAGTTGGATCTCCAAATTCGACTTGAAGTACTAAGTATTATATATATAACAGATGCATATTGATTGGTCGTTAATGATGTTTAGATGAGGGTTATACATACCCTTAGAGGTGCTAGATACTTAAGTGAAAGCTCTGTTGTTGCTAATGCATCACCATTGCGAGCCACTTCATCAACACTTACGCCAATTCTTTCAAAGAATTCATGACAGCCTGTTTCATTTATTGAAAAATATTGTCATTTGAAAAAGTCTATGATAAATGGACTATAAGTTAAGTGCAGATCGAAATCTTAAACCTTACAATGTTGACAATAACTTGCATAAGTAGCATTGTTTACAACACCAAACTGATCCAATTCATAGTCCCTGACTTTGAGTTCAACTTCATGGAAATAGAGCTGATCACCCATTCTGCAAAGTTCATAAATAAATAATCGACTATGTTAACGCGCAAATAGGAAACTCTTTCTATATTCAGTAACAATTTGACTTCAAACTTGTTATATTACGAGATCACATTATAAATTGGATTGGAACAGAGGAAGTCTAATAGATACAAATACATACCTTTGTGTACCATTGAGATCAAATGCATTAGTTTCAAAACTCCTCGATTTATTGGCTGATAACTGTAAATTTGGAAGGGGGAGTTGCCTGACCGGAAATGTAGACGGTGACCGATGATTCGGCAACAGTGAGTTAAGGCAATTGCTGCCAATCAAAGGGGAAAATAGGGATTGTGACATTTGGGGAAGAATTTGCAGATGGAAATTCAAAATATTGGGAAATTTATTTTTAAGTATATGTAGGCTTTAAGGTTTATGCTGTTGTTATTGCGTTCGAAGCACGTAATAGCAAATTGTCAAAAAAAAAAGGTTAGCTCAAAAGTCTATAATAAATATTACTTAAATTTTTAAAAGTTAATTATAAACGAAAACGAAACAAAAAAAATTGATTACGTATTCATTTTTATTAGGCGAAATGGTCTGGTGGATTCTTCTACTTGTATGAGTTTGTATTGTAAACCCTTCTACTTAACAATTTATTAAAATAATAAAGATAATTATGACATTTTATTAATTAATTTATGTGATTATATTTGACATGTCATCTATTCAAGGCGATTGAACTACACACATGATAAGAGGGGTTTAAAAATATTCGTTTGATTGAGTTTAAGGGTTTAGTTGCTAAATGGTTAAGTAAAAAGGTTCACAGTACAAACGCATACAAGTACAAGGGTCCACCAGACTATTTCGCCTTTTTATTATGTATAAGTTTCTTCTTATATAATGTGTATGTAGACATTGAAATTTTGCGGACTCTACAAGATGTGTTCAATTCGATTTGACACTCTAGAAAGTGTGTTCAGTTTCAATTAGAATTTTTGGAGGCTACTCAACCCTAAACCTTAGTTTATGCTTATATAAAGGGTACTAAATTCCCATAAAAGGCATCTCAAAATATCCCATAAACTATCTTGGGTATTTTTAAACATCAAGATCTCGAATATTCCACAAAAGTCATGGAATATTCATATAGAGGTTAAATCTAAATCATCCTAGTTCGAGAAATACGCCACTAACGGCCCTCGAATCATGGATAAATCTTAGGAGAGTAGAATCAAGGGAGGAATAGAATTGTACCTGCATATTTATCAATAAAGTTATGCTTCTTCAGATTTTATTTGTGTGGTTTATTTGTTTTCCATATGTTTAAAATTTGTTGCAAACAAATTGGCACGCCCAGTGGGACCAAATTTGGCCTTCATCTCTTCTATCTTAAATTAAATCGGAAAATCTGAAGCTGCAATTGTGAAAGAATGAGTACTTCAAGCCCCGTCTTTGAGTTTCATCGAGTCTACACTCCGATAAGCCTTGAAGCAAATGGCATTTGTAGACATTGAAATTTTGCGGACTCTACAAGACGTGTTCAATTCGATTTGGGACTCTAGAAGGTGTGTTCAGTTTCAGTTAGAATTCTTGGAGGCTATTCAACCATAAACCCTAGTTTATGCCTATATAAAGGGTACTAAATTCCCTTAAAAGGCATCTCAAAATATCCCATAAACTATCTTGGGTATTTTTAAAGACCAAGATCTCGAATATTCCACAAAAGTCATGGAATATTCCACAAAAGAGGTTAAATCTAAATCATCCTAGTTCGAGAAATATGCCACTAACGGCCCTCCAATCATGGATAATTCTTAGGAGAGTAGAATCAAGGGAGGAATAGAATTGTACCCGGATATTTATCAATAAAGTTATGTTTCTTCAGATTTTATTTGTGTGGTTTATTTATTTTCCATATGTTTAAAATTTGTTGCAAACAAATTGGATAGAAACAAGTTGACAACTGTTGTTATCCTTTTTTTCTTTTTATGTTATATTATATATTAAATTAAAATCTGTAAGATTTAGTCCAACTAAGGAAAAAATAATAATATTAAAAGAGGTTCAAATTTATTCGGTCTAATAGTAGAATTTCATGGAGATAAAAGAATTTCGTAGAAATAGCGTTATTCCCACCAATCACTTTTCGGTCATATCTTTGAAAAATAATTATTGTTTCTAAATTTTAAATTTAACATGTAAAGTCTTATGATATTATTTTATTTATAAAATTATAAGACAGTAAATTTTAAATTTAACATGTAAAGTTGTCCTTTTTGCTCCAGAGTCGTTTATTATGCAAGTCAACATATAGTGATTTTATTCTTAATTATATTCTTTCTTCAAGATCATGTCAAAGCCCATGAATACGTACGTGTTGAATCGTTCAAAAATACATTTTTTTTCACAACAAGTATTTTAGATAATTTGATATTATTTAGTACAACATATAAGGGAACATGATAGAAAATATAAAAGACAACACTTCTAGAGATTTCAAATAGAAAATATAAAGGACAACATTTCTACGATTTTCAGTTGCTTGTAGTTCATAATTAACTAAGTTAAATCTTCAATGAAATGACTTAGCTACATTTCTACAATTTTCATTTCATTGAAGATTTAGCTTAGTTAATTATGAACTACAAGCGACTGAAAATCGTAGAAATGTTGTCCTTTATTTTTTCTATTTGAAATCTCTAGAAGTGTTGTCTTTATATTTTCTATCATGTTCCCTTATATGTTGTACTAAATAATATCAAATTATCTAAAATAATTGTTGTGAAAAAAATGTATTTTTGAACGATTCAACACGTATTCATGGGCATTGACATGGTCTTGAAGAAAGAATATAATTAAGAATAAGAATCACTATATGTTGACTTGCATAATAAACGACTCTGGAGCAAAAAGGACAACTTTACATGTTAAATTTAAAATTTACCGTCTTATAACTTTTTAAATTTACCTCTTATAACTTTTTAAATTTACCGTCTTATAATTTTATAAATAAAGTAATATCATAAGACTTTACATGTTAAATTTAAAATTTAGAAACAATAATTATTTTTCAAAGATATGACCGAAAAGTGATTGGTGGGAATAACGCTATTTCTACGAAATTCTTTTATCTCCATGAAATTCTACTATTAGACCGAATAAATTTGAACCTCTTTTATTATTATTATTTTTTCCTTAGTTGGACTAAATCTTACATATTTTAATTTAATATATAATATAACATAAAAAGAAAAAAAAACAACAGTTGTCTACTTGTCTCTATCTTCATCGAAAGAAACCACACTACAAATTCACATGTATATGTCCGTCTAGATAGAAACGTGTGTGTATCTTTATGCATCATATCAACAACTATGTATTATTATTATTATTAGACTTTTAACAAACAAGAAAATAAAATGAGAATATATTTTATTTTTAAAAAAAATAATAGCCTGCAAGGTTCAAATTCCAATGAGCCTTGTAAGGTTCATTGGAATTTGAGCCTCGTTTTAGACAACCTAATTTAAACGGTGTTAAAAATTGTTGCCCTTTTGATTTCATAATTAATTGAGTTGTCCTTTTGGAATTTTCGAAAAAATTTATTGCCCTTTTGATTTCGGACTCCAAACTTTTCCCTGGAGCAGGACAGTAAATTGTCAAAATAAGGAAACACAGAAAAGTTTCTATTATAAGCATTACGTAAATTTCTATAAATTAGTTATAAAAGGGAAAGGAAACAAAAAATGTGTTACGTATTCATTTTAATTACGTAATTTATCTCTCTTTATCTCTGCTATCATAAATGATTTTTTATATTTTTAGGACACTAATATTCTTATCCACTCCAAGTTTTGAGGTGTTTTATATACATTTTCTTTCTACTAATGGCGGGATACATGTCCCAACAATGCATTCTCAAACAATACCTCGAATGAAAGAGAGGTTTTCGATAAAATATCTTCCAAAACCTCCCTTGCTTCTTAAAGCTTTCCCCATTTAATTTCATTCAACAACCTCATCGTCAAAGAATTTCTATTTGGATATAGTGTATTCAATATTTTAAAAATGCATTTGGGAATGAATAGTAATTACTAATAAGGGTAAAATAGGTATAAATTAATTAACTTTCTTTTGATTTTTCAAACTGAACAACTAAATGTTGACATCTATTCTTATAATAATACTGGACAAATGGAGTATCAATTTACTCCCATTTTTGTTATCTTTTATTTAGTTTTACTAGTCTCAGGAAACGTACGATTGATAAACAAAAGGATGGAGACCCTTTACCAGAAGAAGAAGGATGAAAAACAATCACAAGGGGGAAAGGAAAACATAGAAGTAGCACAGGCAACCAGATAGAATTATGAAAGTGGAAGCCAACAAAGGGAAATGGATCAAAACATTAACAAGACAAATGACTAAGGAAATGTTAAGGCATACAATAGATTTTCTTGGCCTTTCTTATGTGTGATCACTACATCAAAATAGTTTTTAGCAACAATAAATATACACATTAACAAAGAAAATTATTTATTTCGTTATGATATTTTATTCAATTTAAAGATCATGTAATGTTAACGAATACTCATTTTATCAGCATTGAACTAATATGATAATGTTTACGGTGAATTCATATGTCTATGAACTAGAAAAGATAACATGGTGAAAAAGTTTTAAAATATTTTAAGAATTTTATTTAAAATACTATGAAATGTCATATTATCATATCATATCATATAATACTAAAATCGAGAAGCCTTTAAACTTACAAGTTGAAATATTAAAACACTCATTAAAGTTGAATGACACTCTTATCCTCCATTAAAACTCTACTCCTACAGTATTTTTAGTACACATGCGTCAATTTACCTTCTATTAAATATCATCATTAGATATAAATATTTTTATCAAATAGTCAACTGTATAATTATTTCTTCGTAGAATATTTTTCTTGATAACTCTAAAATTAATCAAGGAGTTGTAATTAATACCACAACATGGTCTATATTCATCGACCCAAAAAATATATTGCAATTTGAATGATAATTCTTTATAAATAATTTAATAAAGAACAAATTTACATACACCAAAGATATGAAAGCATTGAAATTAGCAAAATAAGGCAATAAAATGAGTTTCGCTTAATAAGGGCTCATTCTCTTCTTCTATACTTGTTGATTCAGACATTATAGATTGCCCCTTTACTTTTATATCTCTCTCTTCCCTCCTCTCTCGCTTTGTGTATGTGTGTATGTTTCGCGTATATGAAGCAACAAGTACAGCAGAATCAAACCCTTTCCGACAATGAGTTTTGGATGACCTAATTTATCCGATCCATCCTCTTGATGAGCTTCGATGGTTATGACATCGTTTGGTCAGTCTTTCTCATCTAAATAGTCTTCGACTACACCCAGGTTCTATTGTTCTTGTTTTGATATTTTATTTAGGTATATTTTTATTACTTTTGCCTAGTGATTTTAGCATTCTTGCTCTATTATTTAATTTTTCTACTAGGTATTTTGAATTAAATTGTTCAATTTGTGTTCCGTCATTCTAGTTGTGTTATTTTATTTAGATAATTTTGTTATTATTGCTTTGTTATTTTATCATTTTTTATCTGATACTTTATGTTGTTATTAGGTATAGTAAATTAATTTGAATCGATTGTTTATTCTATGCTCAATCATTCTTACTTGTATTTTATTTATGTATTTTGTCTTTCTTGTTTCATTATTTTACCATTCTTTCTTTCCCATTTTGTTATTGGCTTGTTAGTCTGACTACTTTGATTCATGTTTTGCTTGTTAGTTGCTTTCTTGATTATTATTTTTACACTTGACTATTTTTATAACTTGCATTAGTGGCTTTTGGGTATGTTCGTAATTTAAGATTGTGTCCTCAATTAGGGTTTGGGGTAGGGGTGGCCGGTAAGGGCATAAATGGAGTTCCTATATTGTTAGTTGGATCTTGGAATATAGGGATATTGAAGAGTAGGCCGATCGAGTTGGAATAACACTAGGGTGTTCGACTATAGAAGTTATTCATCTTGTAAGGAGATTGTTGGAGTAATATAGGTACAATAAGAAGAAGACTCACAAATGGTGTTCATTGGCCAAGAAAAGATGTATAATAAAGTCTCTAGGGAGGTCCCTTAGAAGTGTTTGGAGTCTAAAGGTGTACTTGTGGCTTACATTAGGTCTATTACGGATATGTATGATAGATCCAAAATCATTTACAACAATTAATCATAATGAAAGGTACAAAATTTACACGAAGAGATGAGTTACTCAAGTATAAGGAGGATGATCAGGGATATCATGAAGACAAGATAGGAAATGGGTAAGGTGTTGTTAAAGAATGAAATTCTTGATCCATTATAACCAAAAAAAATAGAATTTAGCGATGGACAAATTTCATAGTTAAGTGGCAAAATTTTTGTTGATCCTATTCGGTGATGAATTAGTGATAGATTTTCATTAGCTACGAACAAAATAGCAACAAATGAGTGATGACCTTTATAGTTAATTTCAATTTTGTACTGGTGATCGTCAAGTTCGACCCATTTCCAAGCACTCAAAATAAAATAAAGTAATCGGTACAAAGTTTTTAGGTACTATATACAACATAGTAATCGGTAACAAAGTTTTTGTATTACATTGTGATTACACGACAACTTTTTGAACAGGTTTTGATAATGCCAAAGTAATTCAGACAAAGTGAATCAGGTTCACAATTCAGTAGCAGAACTAACGCGAGAACTGAGAAATCGAACAAAGTGAACCAGGTTCACAATCCACTAGCAGAACCAATGCGAGAACAAAGAAACCTTATCAAAAGACAAAGACTCCTAAATAAGGAAAAAAAGTGCAGAAGAAATTTTAAAAGACAAAGACAATCCTACATAAAGAAAAGAAGTGCAGAAGACTTCTTATAAGACAAAGACTCTTAAATAAGGGAAACAAGTGCACAAGACTCCTTATAAGGAACGGAAAACTTTTTGAGGAAAAAGAATTACTTACCTTGTAGGATTAACTAGGGTCTAATCCACCCTTATAAAAGGATCATTAAAGAGGAGGCACACAGTTTTTTGCACAATCATAAATCGAGAATATTTTGCAGCAAGAGCTTGTGCGGCTGAAAAGAGCAAGATGGCAGAAGAAAAAAGAACTAGAGTTAGGTTTTCTTTCTAAAGCTTAGTTTGCATGTCTCATCTTAGAATTGTTGTTTAGGGATAATTGTTATAAGTGTGAAAGAATTTGTGAGAATTGTAACACGAAGTGGGTTTGACCTCTTGGAAAGTAGAGAAAACGGTTATAGATAATCGTTAGAAAGAATTGTAACAAGAAGTAGGTTTGACTTCTCAGAGAGAAGAGTGCACAACTATAGTTAGTTAGTGTGAGTAACAAGAAGTGGTAATCTAAAGTTGCTCTTTGAAGTTCGTAAAGTTTGGTGAAATCCTAATAGGTGTAGGTCGCGGTTTCTCTTCCCTTGAGCAAGAAAGTTTTCCACGATAAATAATCTATGTTCCGTTTTGTTACTATTTCTTTCTAGTCAGTGTTAAAACTTCCCTTGAAAAAGAACACAAAGATTAGAATAATTTGTTAGACAAAAAAAAGTATAATTCTTGACTTTTAACAGTAAAATCTGGAAGAATTAAATTGGAAATTGAGGGGAACTTCACAATAAAAATTGGCTCTGTTCACAATCAAATAGAGTAACAATACAAATTTAATATAACACACAAATAATTAAATAGTGAGCAATTTGCTATTACTCTCACAAGTAAAGAGATTAAAAGTGTACATTTCAATTTATTGAAGATCAAATGTAGTTAGATATTACAAGCACCAATTCCACAAAGTAAGATCTAGAGACGGTGTTGTGTACCGCAACTCTTCTGGTGAAGGAACTGAACAAATTTTGAACTGAACTCTGACGGAATTCGGATAGGACGGTAACTTCTATTAAGCCACACTGCTATTCCTCTTGCCTCCAATATAGGCTGTGAAAATTTTAAGAAAATACAGTAAGATTTGACAAAGTATAATGTGACTCTTTGTAATTGAATGATAATAGAGGTAACTGACCTCTTGATCTGGAAGCTTGAAGATGAAATGCTCGAAAAATAATCGAGCTGCTGTAGAGCGGGATAATCTCACCTTCACCACGAATCTATCTCCACTCTAAACAAAACAATGTTATATCAGGTTGCCCGTGTTTTTATAGTTGGATCTCCAAATTCGACTTGAAGTAGTATGGTAAAAACTATATACAATTGAAAAAACTAACAAATACATGAACCATAAACAGGATGAAATTCGACATACCTTTAGAGGTGCTAGATACTTAAGTGAAAGCTCTGTTGTTGCTAATGCATCACCATTGCGACATATTTTATCAACACTTACACCAATCTTTTCTAGAAACTCATGATGGCCTGTTTCATTTATTAAAAAATAAGTCTTACTTAAGTTCAAATATTGTCATATGTGTACGATCGATTATCGAAACAGTAAACCTTACAATGTTGACAATAACTTGCATAAGTAGCATTGTTTACAACACCAAACTGATCCAATTCATAGTCCCTGACTTTGAGTTCAACTTCATGTAGATAAAGCTGATCACTCATTCTGCAAAGTTCACAGATAAATGTAAACTCATACCAATAGGAAAAAAAAAAAGAAATTATAAGAGATTTTTGTTCTTTTTTTAATATTGTGTTACATTGTTTTATTTATTGTTACTTGTTTTAAAAGGTAACGAAAAATTCCATGTACTGCCACTGAACAGAGGAAGTAATAGATATATATACACATACCCTTGGGTACCTTTGAGATCGAATGCATTGTGAGCTTCAAAACTCCTCGATTTACGGGCCGATAACTGTAAATTTGGAAGCGGGAGTTGCCGGTGAAGGATGACCGGAAATGTAGACGGTGGTGGCCGATGATTCAGCAACAGTGGGTTGGGTGCAATGCAGACGGAATGAGACATTTGACGAAAAATTTCGGAGGTAGAAGAGAAGGAAATTGCAAATATTGGGAAATCTGTTGTCCAAGTATATGTAGATTCTAGGTGTTAGTGTTTATGCTTCTTTTATTGCTCAAAAGTCTTATACCAGCGATTTTGGTGGAAAAAAAATTTCAACTCACATGCTGGCCTAAAAATAGCAAAAGTTCACATGTTTCATTTTAAAAAAAATTTATAAATTGGTTGACTTTTCCACCAAAATTGCTGCCACAAAATTCATAATTACGCCGCAACAGCAGCGATTAAAAAAAAAAAACATTAACGAAAATTGCTGCCAAGGTAGCAATTTTAATTTATTTTTTTTAAATCGCAAAATCGCTGCACCGGCAGTGATTTTCTGGTAAAAAAAAAATCCCACCAAAATCGCTGCCAATGCCTAGCCCTTCTTTTTTTTTTTTCTTTTCAAACTTAAAATTCTATAACATCAAGAAAATGAGAAGATTTTCAAATCAAATATGGCAAACAATGGTGTTGTTTCAATAACACTAGCAAAAAATCTAGTGTGATTAGCATGTATCTAGGATACTAGCTACGCGAGATACATGTATCTGGTGTAATGCATCCCAGATACGCGAGCGAGATAAGAGAGTGGCGAGTGAAATGAAAGGGAGGCAAGGGCGCGAGATTTGCCCATGTATCCTAGATACATGTGAATTCACTTGAATAAAGTGTATCTAGAACAAATTAACCTAATTTTTAGTCCATGTATCCTGAAATACATATATCTGGACGTACCAAAATTTGGTAAGATTCGTAATATTACAACATAGCATACATTTAAGTAATTATCTCATATACTAGTAAGATTGTTGTAAGTTACCCTTAAATAAATAGTTTTGGCTCATGGGTTGACCCCAGTCTGGCCCTAATCAAGCTAAGTGTAACATCTCGCAACTAGAAAGAACTTTAAAATCTGAAAATAGTCATTTTTGGAAAGTATAAGGAAATCTGGAAAATTTTAAGTAAGTTAAAGTGAGTTTTGGTCAACTTCAAACGACCATAACTCCTTGCTCAGGATGATTTAGGTGTAGTTCCAGATATGGTTTGAAAGCTCTTGGAATGATCTTTCCAACGCCGCCAATTTTGTGCGATTCCGAGTTTGGATGAGTGAGTTATTTCCTTTGGAAGTTGGGCTGTTGGATTAAGGAAATGTCCAATCCGGATTTTAAGGGGTATTTTAGTCTTTTCATTGCCCTATTATTTTAATCCGTTTTTAGGAGTTTAATATGGGTCAAATCAGATTTTAGTCAGTTTTAGAATTTGGGATTTCACGCTAGGGCTAAGGACAAAGGAAAAGAAGAAACAAGAACGTTCAAGATCGTCGAAGTTTGGCTTGTGGAATTCGTCGGGGGTTATCCCTACAAGGTATGTGAGACTACATAGTGTTGGGTTAGTTCACCCACATGCCAAACATGATTCAATTCAGCGAATTTAAGTCTTTGAATGATTAGAAATTGAGTTCTTGATGAACATTGTTGAAAGTTTCGTTGAATTCTTGGAGGTTGTGTTGTTAAGGTTTCTTGATGATTTGATTCATGTTTCCGGGTGTAATTTTGGTTTGAATCTATCATATATTGAGGGTATAAAGGATTCAAAGTGTTTGGGGAAAGAACCATTAGAATTTAGAGGGTTTAGAGATGAAAAACGGAGAAGAAAATTCGTCAAACACCTGGGTATGGGGGTGGGGCGTCGCACAAGCCAGCGCGCCCTAAAAGGGTACCTGAATGTTCACCCTTGGGGAGCCGCGCCAGCCAGCGCACCCCAAACCAGTCCCTGAATGTTGAGGGTTGGCTCCCCGCGCCTCTCATAGCGCCAGGGACGCCAGCTCTCCCCATTCGTTCCCCACCTTTTCGTACTTGTTCCTTAGCAATGTACCTATGTTTTCTAGTTAATTCCAACACTCTAAGGTACATCTAAACATCATGAAATCATCCATACACATGAGATCATGAACCTTGAATCCAAAATCCAATTCAAGGAAAGTTAGGATCAAAGTTAAGAGAAGTTCATAAAGTTTTCCATAAGTCTTTAACAAACGTTGTAACTTTGTTTTAAGACTTAAGTCCAAGTTAAGCAAATAGTAAAGAGTTGAGTTCATTTCTCAAAAATCTATTAGGGAACTAAGTATTCCCAAAGAGGTTATAAATGTTTTCACATTTGAGCAAGAAAATGGAACATTGATTTCAAGAGAGCTTTTTAAGCTAAGTTTGAGCAATTATCTCAAACCAAAGAAGAAGTTTTTAAAAACATATAAACTAAGTATATTTTGGGAGTTGTATTGAGCATCGATATGGGGACGCGAGTTCATATTAACGCAAGCCCCCATAAAACCATGTAGCCATCATGGGCTAAAAAAGGATCATACTTTTTAGATGATTCCTTAGTGCTTTTTAGCATAGACTAGTGGATCCACTTAGTAGTTCAGGTTCTATACCGATGGCAAGTATTGGACGGTCATTGAAAACGTGAGGTAAAACGTTGTACCATCACTTAGGCTCATAGTGATGTTTGTCGGTTAGAGAAACACCCACAAAAGTTATTGTATTTTTATATACATCAGTTTATTGTATTTTTACATACATTTCATAGTTACGTTGTATCCTTGTATATACACAGAGTTGACATCATGTTTTTAAACAGCTTTTCTTTATATTGCACTTGTTTTAAACTACTTTATATGGAATTGAGTTCAGTTAAGTATTCATGAGTTGAGAAGAACCAAGGTAAGTATTTCTTTCAGATTCCATTTCTTGCCTATGTTTGTTATTATTCCAACTCGCATACTCGTACATTCAATGTACTGATGCCAGTTGACCTGCATCTTATTATGATGCAGACGCATGTAACTAGGATCAGCATCCAGCGCCTCGTTGATCCAGCTTGAGCAATCAGAGTCTGTTGGTGAGCCTCTTTGCATTCCGGAGGACTCCTTTATTTGCTTTCTAGTCTTTCAGATGTTAGGATGATCAAGGGTCCTGTCCCAACATCTCTCTTTGTTTTAGAGGCTTCATAGACAGTTAGTAGTCGGAGGTCTTTACATTGTCATTTCATATGTTAAGACATGGGCTGCCATTTTGGCCAAGTTGAATGTTGACTCTTAAACATTCTAAGCTATTTGACTAAGTTATTTGAGTAAATTCATTTGATCATTGTATTTATGTTTAAGTCTTCCACTGAGTAAGTAAGCCAGGCCAAGGGTTCGCTCGAGGCCAGCAATGGTCTTCGAGTGCCAGTCCCACCCATGGTGTAGGCTCGGGGAGTGACACTAAGACTCAAGGGCCAATGGCTTATATGGGTTGGGCTCATAATGTAACGACCCAAAAAAAAACGAACTAGTGAAACTAGAGCCTCACATGTGAGTTTGGAGTTGAGAACTTGATGAAATGATGAGAAATGACAGTGACGTCCGGAAACTAGTCGTTTGAACTAGTAAGTTGTAAGGGTCTTGTCGTTGAAGTTTGGAGTGTTGTTTAAGGGCTTAAGGGGTTGATTAGCTAGTTGATTAATCACCTTTATAAGCTAGCAAGACCTTAAGCTAGGTCATGAAATCATTTAGAACCGAGACCCTCAAAACAGTCCCCTAAAAACAGTTTTTAGTTTTAAGTTAGGAGTGAGGGTCAACTTTAAATGGTCATATCTTTTAGCTCAAAATGAATTAGGTGGAACATTACCTATCCAATTAAAGGTATCTGAGTCCTCTTTCCAACGCCACCGAGTTTGCCCTTTTCCGATCTCGGAGTAAAAAGTTATGCCCAAAATAGTGAAGCACTGTCAGCAAAGACGAGCTTAGACGGGTTTAGTGGAAACTTTTAAGTGGGTCCTTATTTATTTTCCTAAGTTGAGCCCCTTTTATTATATGCCTTTCCTAGCAATTATAAAACCCTTCTAGACCAAATTCTTTCATTTTAAGTCACTCCAATTAGAATTAAAAAGAACTCACCTCCTCCCAAATACTTTTCTCTCTACAATCCTCCATTTTAAGAAGGTAAAGAACTTGGAGCTAGGGCTTGGATTGAAGGTGGTTTCTTCATCAATTTTTTTGGGGAATCTTAACAAAGGTATGGTGACCCTTGATCCTTGATTATCTTTCCTTCAAGGAGTCCATTCAAAAGGGTTTCAAAAGTCTTCAAAGAACAAAACTTCTATTTTCTATTCTAGGTATGGGTTCATGGGTAAAATGTTTTCAAAGTCATTATATTGGTGAATTGAAGTTCTATTTATGATTTTAAGATGATTTTTATATGAAACTTCTTCAAGAACCCATGTTTTCATTTAAAAGCCTAGAATTTGCTAATGAAGTGGGTTTAATGCCTATGATTTAATGTTGATGAAATTGTGTTTAGATTGGATTGTATTGTTGATTTATATGGTTTTCTATACCTATTTATGATGAATTGTTGGTTTATGGATAATTGAGGATTGTGGCCTTATGGGCAAGTTATGGAAGAATTCTCTTGTGGTAAGAAAAATGGTTGGGACTTGAGTGTTGTTGATTATGGCTTTGGAGGATGGTAAGTTGGCTTAATCTCATATTATGGATAAAAAAATTGTTCTTGCTTGGTTTGATCCACTTATGGTGGAGGTGTTTAATTATGGAATGTATTGTGACCATGACCTTGAAGGCATAGTATGAGAAATATAAGTGTTACATGACATTTTTATGAATGGGCATTTAATGGAGCTAATGTGATCATGTTATGAACGTAAATGTGTTATTATTGAAAGGATTTTTCTCAATTTGACACCCATGAATGTTGATGATAGAATATGAAGGATTCTCCAATTTATTGCATATCTCGAATTGGTAGAGCTTGTGCATCATTTTCTTGTTTAAATGATTATATTATTGGTTGTTGAATCCTCGGATCGGTAGGCTAGTAGCACCCTTCCACTCATGATAATAATGAACCTTGGAATCGGTAGGCTTATCGCACCCTTCCATTAATGATAGTAATGAACCTTGGAGTCGGTAGGCCTATGGCACCTTTCCATGAAGGTTAATGATGAGACTTGAACCGGTAGGCCCATGACACCCTTTCAAAAGGAGTTAATGAGCTTTCCTAAATGAATCTTGAACCGGTAGGCTTAAAGCACTCTTTCACGTGTTAATGAATGTAATTTGGAGTTGGTAGGCCAATGGCACCTCTCATATGTGATAATGTCAAGGTAACGAACTATTCGATGGGAATGTAGTCTAAGCACCGAGTGGATTTGGTTAGATGGAAACTCCCCCAATGGTTAGGCATGAGTTTCAATGATCGTCTACCTTATCCCATAAACTATGTGCCCGCATAGGTAGCTAGTGGATCCATTAAACTATATATACCGGTCTTCCTTAGGCAAGTAGACCACCTCTTTACGGTGTGGGGACTTATGACACCGGATTCCATGACAAGCTTTCATGGTCTATGTCGGTTAAATGCTTACTTCCCATCATGTGAGATTTCATTATGGTTTCTTGATAGGCTCTACAAAGTGTAGGTAGTAGTATGGGATGCTACCTATACATTGCACGAGTAGGCTTGGAGAGGGTCATAGTGAGTTTCTCTAAATCCTAATGTATGTGACACAATTGTGGCCTAAATGAGGTTATT
This sequence comes from Solanum verrucosum, assembly GCF_900185275.1. Taxonomy (NCBI): domain Eukaryota; kingdom Viridiplantae; phylum Streptophyta; class Magnoliopsida; order Solanales; family Solanaceae; genus Solanum; species Solanum verrucosum. Next base: position 1,479,927 of record NW_026020815.1, read on the forward strand.
AAAGAATGTTGGCTCTCAAATGCTTAATATGAGATTCATGCTATACTTGGGTTATATTATGAGTTATTTTCCCTTGTCATGTCTTAATTAATGATATACCTCTTATGTATGAATATTGTGCAAAGGTGAAAGAAAGGAATGATAAGTTACTTTAAGTGACCTTAATGTGGTGCCTTAGTATGGATGGTGGTATGGGACGCCATCCATACATTGCACGAGGTATAGCATAAGGGTTTCTTGAGGTGAAGGTCCAAGGTAAATGTTTTCATGTTGATATTGTTCAAAGGTGATATTATGACTTACTTGATGTTTATGCTTGTCTTGTATGTCTTTTATGCAACTGTTCATGATACTTCAAAAGTGGCATAATGCATGATTTCTAGCCAAAATGTCCCTTTTTTAAAGCATGTTTTACATGGTCATCATACTTAGTACTTAATTGTGCTAATTCCATATTTCTCTATTTTCTACTAGTGTAGGTTCCGGAAAGTGAGCGGGTTCTATAGTAAGCTTGGAACTTGAAGTTCTTCCAAGATCTTGTGGTATGTCCTCATATGTCGAGGACAAGACTTTTCTATTATAATTTTATGATAAGGTTCTTGTAATAGACTTAATAGACTTCTTTTGATTGTAAAGGGCCGTGTACCTACTTATGTTTTGTGATTGTGTCTAAGATGGCCATGTGAGACTTAGACTTCCGCTGTGTGTTTTTAAAGTTGTTTTAATGAAGCTTGAATGTTTGGATGTAATTAAGTTTTTAATTCCGCACTATTATCATTATTGAATGCAATGAATGACTATGTGGCTTGTATAAGACCCCTTCGGGGTCGAGTACGCCTTGTTACGACTTGGGGGTGCTCCCGGGTCGTGACACATAAACCCCAATTTTAAATGGGCTTGAAAAATCTTATCACAGCCCTACCCCAATAACAGGTTGGATTGAGCTATGTCTCTTTCTTGGCTAACCTCAATACCTCATCTAACCTCTTAATCACCTTCACCCCCTCACCGCATCTATCTATCTATCAACAATGCATTCTCAAACAATACCTTGAATGAAAGAGAGGTTTTCGATAAAATCTCTTCTAAAACTTCTCTTGCATCTTAAAGCTTTCCCCATTTCATTCAACAACCTCGTCGTCAAGAATTTCCATTCGGATATAGTGAATTCAATGTTTTAAAAATGCATTGGGAATGAATAGTAATTACAAAATAAGGGTAAAATTAGGTATAAAATAAAAAAAAATTGATTTTTCAAACTGGACAACTAAAAGTGGAAATCTATTCTTATAATATTGGACAAATAAAATGGACAAATGAAGTATCAATTTACTCCCATTTTTGTTATCTTTTATTTAGTCTTACTAGTCTCAGGAAACGTACGATTAATAAACAAAAGGATGGAGACCCGGTAGACATTGAAATTTTGTGGGACTCTACAAGACGTGTTCAATTCGAATTGGGACTCTAGAAGGTGTGTTCAGTTTCAATTAGAATTCTTGGAGGCTACTCAACCCTAAACCCTAGTTCATGCCTTCATAAAGGGTACTAAATTTCCTTAAAAGGCATCTCGAATATTTCACAAAAGTCATGATTCATATAGAGGTCAAATCTAAATCATCCTAGTTCGAGAAATACGCCACTAACGGCCCTTGAATCATAGATAAATCTTAGGAGAGTAGAAGTAAGGGAGGAACAGAATTGTACCGCACTATATAAAATATTCATGTTTCTTCAGATTTTATTTGTGTGATTTATTTATTTTCCATATGTTTAAATTTTGTTGCAAACAGACCCTGAAGAGGGATGAAAACAATCACAAGGGGGAAAGGAAAACATAGAAGTAACCCTCCTTTTGAAAGACAAACAAGAAGTAGGACATGCGACCAGATAGAAGAAGGGAAAATTACAATGGAAGCTAACAAGGGAAATGGATCAAGACATTAACAAGACAAACGATAAAGGAAATGTTAAGGCATATGATAGATTTTCTTGGCCTTTCCTATGTGAGATCACTACACGAAAAATAGTTTTTAGCAGTAATAAATATACACATTAATAAAGAAAAATATTTATTTCGTTATGATATTTATTTAGTTTAAAGATCATGTTAAAAATGTTATCGAATACTCATTTTATGAGCATTGAACTAGTATGATAATGTTTGCGATGAATTCATAAGTCAGTGAACTAGAAAAGATCATAACATGGCGAAAAAGGTTTAAAATATTTTAAGAATTTATTTAAAATATTATGAAATGTCATATCATATCATATTGTACTAAAAACGAGAAGCCTTTAAACTTAAAAGTTGAAATATTAAAACACTCATTAAAGTTGAGTGACAGTCTTATCCTCCATTAAAACTCTACTCCTATAGTATTTTTTGTACACATGCGTCAATTTACCTTCCATTAAATATCATCATTAGATATAAATATTTTTTATCAAATCAATCAACTGTATAATTATTTCTTCGTAGAATACTTTTCTTGATACCTAAAATTAATTAAGGAGTTGTAATTAATACTACAACATGGTCTATATTCATCGACCCAAAAAATATATATTGTAATTTGAATGATAATTCTTTATAAATAACTTAATAATGAATAAATTCACATACACCAAAGATATGAAAGCATTGAAATTAGCAAAATAAGGCAATAAAATGAATTTCGCTTAGTAAGGGCTCATTCTCTTCTTCTATACTTGTTGGTTCAGACATTATAGATCCCCCCTTTACTTTTATATCTCTCTTCCCTCCTCTCTCGCTTTGTGTATGTGTGTATATTTTGCGTCTATGAAGCAACAAGTACAGCAGAATCAAACCCTTTCCGACAATGAGTTTTGGATGACCTAATTCATCTGATCCATCCTCTTGATGAGCTTCGATGGTTCTGACATCGTTTGGTCAGTCCTACTCATCTAAATAGTCTTCGACTACACTCATGTTCTATTGTTCTTGTTTTGATATTTTATTTAGGTATTTTATTACTTTTGCCTAGTTATTTTTGTTGGGTTAAGAAGGGCGATTGGGCGTCATGCGGAAGCTTATAATTTGCAAATCATATGGTTGACAAATCAGACGACAAATAAAAACATACTAAAGATATATTATTAATATGGTTTGGTCAAACGACCTACATATTATAAAACTAATATAATATTGAAAAAAAAACATAAATATGTTTAAAGAGAAAATCTCCCCATAAACAAGACTCTTAACTGACTACATTGTGGATTCTCTCGTGTTTTTGATATGAGAAGAGGGGTCTTCAATTTATAGAGTTCCAAACTTTTCTTCCAAGGAAAGAATAACTCAATTATGGAAGAATATTATATTTTCCTTTTAAGAAAAGTAAAAACATTTATGGTAATGTTTTGTCTTTTCTTTTAGGAAAAAATAAACTTCAAATAAGGTAAGAAAATCAGGACAAAACCCTAACAATTTTAGCATTCTTGCTCTATTATTTAATTTTTCTATTAGGTATTTTGAATTGAATTGCATTGAATTGATTGTTCAATTTGTGTTTCGTCATTCTAGCTGTGTCATTTTATTTAGATAATTTTGTTACTATTGCTTTGTTATTTTATCATTTTTGATCTGATACTTTATGTTGCTATTAGGTATAGTAAATTAATTTGTATCGATTGTTTATTCTATGCTCAATCATTCTTACTTGTATTTTATTTATGTATTTTGTCTTTCTTGTTTCATTATTTGACCATTCTTTCTTTCCCATTTTGTTATTGGCTTGTTAGTCTGACTACCTTGATTCATGGTTTGCTTGTTAGTTGCTTTCTTGATTATTATTTTTACACTTGACTATTTTTATAACTTGCATTAGTGGCTTTTGGGTATGTTAGTAATTTAAGATTGTGTCCTCAATTAGGGTTTGGGGTAGGGGTGGCCGGTAAGGGCATAAATGGAGTTCCTATATTGTTAGTTGGATCTTGGAATATAGGGATATTGAAGAATAGGCCGATCGAGTTGGAATAACACTAGGGTGTTCGACTATAGAAGTTATTCATCTTGTAAGGAGATTGTTGGAGTAATATAGGTACAATAAGAAGAAGACTCACAAATGGTGTTCATTGACCAAGAAAAGATGTATAATAAAGTCTCTAAGGAGGTCCCTTAGAAGTGTTTGGAGTCTAAAGGTGTACTTGTGGCTTACATTAGGTCTATTACGGATATGTATGATAGATCCAAAATCATTTACAACAATTAATCATAATGAAAGGTACAAAATTTACACGAAGAGATGAGTTACTCAAGTATAAGGAGGATGATCAGGGATATTGTGGGGTTCCAGCCCCCATTTTTGTTAAAGTCTTAAGTTGGTACAACTACATACCAACTAATTCTTATCAAGATAACTACATAGTTGCAAAGTTTGAAACTTTGGTATTTTCATTATGTCATTGGTGACATAATTAGGAGTAGATTTCTCCTATAAATAGAGAGCCCTTTGCTCATTTGTAAAACACACCAAGTTAGAGAGAAAAAACCATTTTGAGAGCAAAGTGAGGTATTCCATAGACTATACAAGAAAAATAGTCTGTGACAAAAAATAGAGTGTGAGCGATATTTTAGTAAGGTGAAAATCAAAAGAGTGTTATTCCTTTTGAGTGTGTAGTAGTCACTTTGAGTATTGTATTCGTGACTACAGTGTAAAATTCCTTACAATAGTAATATCAGTTGCTCATCTTGGTCAGTGGTTTTTCCCTTATTTAGAAGAGTTTCCACGTAAAATTCTTGGTGCCATTATTTTCCCTTCTTATTTCCATTACTTTTACATATATATTTTTGTGCTTGTCCGCGTTTTCCCAACAGATATCATGATGACAAGATAGGAAATGGGTAAAGTGTTGTTAAAGAATGAAATTCTTGATCCATTATAACAAAAAAAAATAGAATTTAGCGATGGACAAATTTCATAGTTAAGTGGCAAAAATTTTGTTGATCCTATTCGGTGATGAATTAGCGATAGATTTTCGTTAGCTACGAACAAAATAGCAACAAATGAGTGATGATCAGGGATATCATAAAGACAAGATAGGAAATGGGTAAGGTGTTGTGAAAGAATGAAATTCTTGATCCATTATAACCAAAAAAAATAGAATTTAGCGATGGACAAATTTCATAGTTAAGTGGCAAAATTTTTGTTGATCCTAATCGGTGATGAATTAGCGATAGATTTTCGTTAGCTACGAACAAAATAACAACAAATGAGTGATGACCTTTATAGTTAATTTCAATTTTTTACTGGTGATCGTCAAGTTCGACCCATTTCCAAGCACTCAAAATGAAACAAAGTAATCGGTACAAAGTTTTTAGGTACTATATACAACATAGTAATCGGTAACAAAGTTTTTGTATTACATTGTAATTACACGACAACTTTTTGAACAGGTTTTGATAATGCCAAAGTAATTCAGACAAAGTAAATCAGGTTCACAATTCAGTAGCAGAACTAACGCGAGAACTGAGAAATCGAACAAAGTGAACCAGGTTCACAATCCACTAGCAGAACCAATGCGAGAACAAAGAAACCTTATCAAAAGACAAAGACTCCTAAATAAGGAAAAAAAGTGCAGAAGAAATTTTAAAAGACAAAGACAATCCTACATAAAGAAAAGAAGTGCAGAAGACTCCTTATAAGACAAAGACTCTTAAATAAGGGAAACAAGTGCACAAGACTCCTTATAAGGAACGGAAAACTTTTTGAGGAAAAAGAATTACTTACCTTGTAGGATTAACTAGGGTCTAATCCACCCTTATAAAAGGATCATTAAAGAGGAGACACAGTTTTTTGCACAATCATAAATTGAGAATATTTTGCAACAAGAGCTTGTGCGGCTAAAAAGAGGAAGATGACAGAAGAAAAAAGAACTAGAGTTAGGTTTTCTTTCTAAAGCTTAGTTTGCATAGTCTCATCTTAGAATTGTTGTTTAGGGATAATTGTTCTAAGTGTGAAAGAGAATTTGTGAGAATTGTAACACAAAGTGGATTTGACCTCTTGGAAAGTAGAGAAAACGGTTATAGTTAATCATTAGAAAGAATTGTAACAAGAAGTATGTTTGACTTCTCGGAGAGAAGAGTGCACAACTATAGTTAGTTAGTGTGAGTAACAAGAAGTGGGTTTGGCTTCTTGGAGGGTAGATTATACAATTATAATTAATCATGGAACAGTTTGAGTAAACTGTTGAGGTGAGTCACTAGAATTAGTCCCTTTGATTATAGAGTAGTAATCTAAAGTTGCTCTTTGAAGTTCGTGAAGTTTGGTGAAATCCTATGAGGTGTAGGTCGTGGTTTTTCTTCCCTTGAGCAAGGAGGTTTTCCACAATAAAAATATGTTCCATTTTGTTACTATTTCTTTCTAGTCAGTGTTATCAAAGACGCGCTTAAGCCCTGAAGCGAGGCTCAAAACGTGTTGAGCGTTTTGCCTCACTTTAGGTGGGCTCTAATGTCGTCATCAAGGTTCTCAGACAAATGTTTCCTTGCCAAGTAGCCTCTTATGAAGAAGTGACACTAAATAATTGATATTTCACTTTATCATTAAAAAAATCAATTTCTTTGGTGATATCTTTGTCATTTATGTTTATAATTATTAGTGTTGAACTAAATATATATATTTGTATTCTTCTCTCTTTTCATCATTTTTCATTAAAATCCACGCTTTATTTACCCCACAGACCTTAGAGCTTTTTTGCACTTTTTGGCTTTGATAACACTGGTTTTAGTAATCCAACAAGAACCTGGTTATTGTTTAGGTGGTTTAGGTTTCTACACATTGTTCATCTTCAAGTCATTCTTTAGCCTGAAGTAGAATCAGTGAACTCTTTACATGCTTAGCATGTTTAATGCTGTGAATATTTATAAAATACTTTCTTTTATTGATCGAAAAATCAATTTTGCATTTCCATGTCATCATGGAGTTAGAATGGAAGATGAAGACTTTGATTGTATTAGACTGGTTCGGTCTGGCTCTTCCACTTTGCTGCAGCTCTCTGTCCTGAAGTCTGGACCATCGCCTTTAATTCTTCGTCTTGCTATTGTGTACATCTCTTTAAAGAGAGTCGATTTATAATCTTTTCACTTTGTTTGGGATTGACATGTAGTTGATTGATTGATCTATTTACTTGTCTAGTGTGATACTGATACTCGATGGGAAATGGAACTTAGATCACGATGTGAACTTACTTATGAGTGGAATTTCGTTGATAAAGTTTGTGGGCAGTTATACTAGCTTGCCACATGTTCATTGAGCTAATGAGACCAATCATGTTGCGACTGTTACTTTCCACCTGGCGATAACTGAACTGCTGGAGGACATTGCCCAGCTGGAAGATAAAAACACTATTGTGGTGACTCTAGCTCCAAAGAAAGGTGGAAACATGTATGTCCATTGGAGGTGTGCAGTGCTCTTTAACTTTGTCTCAATTGACATTTATGTCTCTTATCTTTAGATGTGCACAACTAGACACTTAAAACTTGTATAAAATTGAACAACTATACACATTCGTCCTATGTGGCGTCCTACTGGGCAATTTTGTGTCCTATGTGGTGTCCTACGTGTATTATGACACGTAGGACACGTGTATCTACTCGTTCAGTTTTATACAAGATTAAATGTCTACTTGTGCACACCCAAAGTTAAAGACCATAGTTACCGGCTGAAATCATGTTAAGGATCATGTTTATGTATGATGCGTTTTATAAACTTTAAACTTCCCTTGAAAAAGAACAAAGACTTAGAATGATTTGTTTGACAAAAAAAAGTATAATTCTTGACTTTTAACATTAAAATCTGGAAGAGTTAAATTGGAAATTGAGTGGAACTTAAACAACAAAAATTGGGCCAAATTATGACAGTCCTCTGTTTACAATCAAATAGAGTAACAATACAAATTTAATAGTATAACACAAATAATTAAATAGTGAGCAATTGATAATCAAAGTAAATTTATTATTACTCTCACAAGTAAAGAAATTAAAAGTGCACATTTCAATTTATTGAAGATAAAATGTAGTTAGATATTTCAAGCACTAATTCCACAAGTAGGGTCTAGAGACGGTGTTGTGTACCGCAACTCTTCTGGTGAAGGAACTGAACAAATTTTGAACTGAACTCTGACGGAATTCGGATAGGACGGTAACTTCTATTAAGCCACACTGCTATTCCTCTTGCCTCCAATATAGGCTGTGAAAATTTTAAGAAAATACAGTAAGATTTGACAAGTATAAAGTGACTCTTTGTAATCTATATATATATATATATATATATATATAAAGCTGGATATGAGAGCGTTGATGTGGCACCCCTCTTAGGCCAGCATTTGTATTTATATTTTGTCATTTTTTTTTACCTTTTTCTCTATTATCATCTTAATATATTGATTAAATTAAATAAATACCCTCTATTGATCATTTCCCTTTAAATTCTTCCATTAATTCCTTTATTATTTTATGTATATGTACGTTACAGTATACCGCAAATGAAGAGGCAACAATATGTGAAGCTCATTTTATGGTTGCAAATATTTAATTCTTCCCCTAAATTTCATCCATTAATTTAGTTATTATTACAATTTACATGTCATATTTAGTCCTATCGAAAAGGCAAAAGACCCAAGAAGCTGTTGTTATTCCTGAAAATAAGTAGTAGTACATTTTCTTATCTTATTCCTTCTCTAATGAAATTGTTTTCTTAATTTTTTTTTATCTATTGTCACATATTTATTTATACAATCTATCTATATATATAATAAAGCTAGATATAAACAAGGTGATGTGGCACCTCTCAATGGCCTAGAAACCTATTTATCTTTTTTCTCCTTTTTTGAGTTTTTTCATTCATTTTTTTCCATTAATCAATTTATTAAATAAGTAAAAAATTCAATCATATTCATTACATATAATTATATAATTATATCATATGAAAGTTACAAAAAAACCTCCACCTATTTGAATTTTCTAATTAAATAACATTGTCTCCTCAACCTCCTTCTACTTAACTTTTATGATTTAAATAATCTATAAATAACAATCCTCTATGGTGTTGTTGCATGTTCATTTCTATTTTCTCCAACTTCATATTGTTAGTATTTTTTTTCCAGCTTTTATGAAGATTATAGATATATTTTTTAGAATTTCTTCTTGTGTTACAATAGCCAAACAAAAATTTATCAAGATGAAGAAGAAAGTTTGAAGGCGGTGTAAGATTCGTCAAAGGAGATGATCAAAAAATAATTTGCTACAAGTCATCAAAATGAAGAAGAAAGTTCAATGGTGGTGGCAGATTGATCAAGAGTTGGCCAGATTAAAATTTTAAAAAGTAGAAGTTTCAATAACATACAAATATATAGATGTACTTATTGTTGCTTACATAATTTTTCAATTAATTATTTATCCATCAAGATGTGTACCCTTCAAGAACAAGATTATATTGCAAAGCACATTTTTTGTATCAAGGTCAACATGATCTTCAACTGATTATTTTGTTGCTTAAATTTAAAAAAAAATATTTTCATTATATAATTTTTTGTCTTTTGCATATACAATCCATATTCTCTATTGATATATATTATGTATATAACATGTTAATATGACATAATTTTTCGATCAAGATTCCATCATCTTTTGTTTAGCTTTATCCGCTTCTTTTCAATCTAATTTGGATGATATAACGCATTTCTTTCTTTTGTGAAATTCGAATTGACTAAAAAGGAGATGAGATCCCCTCCATTAAATTTTTGTTTTGCATTTGTTATCACTTGTGTAAAATTAGCCTTTATATATGATTGTTGGATTCAATTTTCACAAAACATTTAATTCTTCTAATTTAATGAATTTTTTTAGAATGAACCAAGTTTGTTCTGCAAATATCCAATTACAATGAACATATTTTCTTAAGTTAAGAAATACTAAAAGTATAAAAATAATTATACATAGAGAAAATTGATATTTGTTTAAGTTATTATGAAACTAAAAAAATCGTTCACTCTCTTCATTAATTAATTTGTTTGATAATTAAAAAAATTTATAAAATTTATTACATATAATTACAACTCATAAATTACAAAAACCTCCATTTATTCACATTTACTACTTAAATGACATATCTCCTCAACTCCTTTCTATGATTCTCTTCATTACCTCTACATTTAGTTTTTCCAAAATATGATGGCTTTAAATTTTAATCTATCATTTGCACATTAGCTATTCAAGGTTTACATGTAGAACATTTTCACGGATGCATATGTTTTTTCTTTATTTGTGGTTGTAAGCTTGGTAACAAGACATACTCTAACTTTGATCCATCTCATGACTTACAAAAATCTTTATCTATTTATATTTTTTACTAAAATAACATGTCTCCTCAATTACTTTTTACCTAATTTTTTCTCTCTTTTTAAGACTTCTCAGTTTTCTTTCATTTACATCATATATTAAAATTGCTCAAAATTAAGTCATTTATCTATTACATAAATGAGCGTTCTAAATAACTTTAAAAATAAATGATTTATCTTCCCGATGACGCTATGCACATATTTTTGTATTCAAAAAGTCATTTCTTTTATAATTATTTAACGTGTAAATGAGGGGGAAAATGGAAGAATTGTTCAACATATCTCTTAAACTTTGAACAATTCACTTATTTTGAACTATAAAAAGGGCTCAACAATTCACTTATTTTGAAATAGAGGGAGTATATATTATTTATTAAAACTCAAGATTTTTAAAGTTTGTACTAAAATAATGAAATATATTTTTCTATTTTCTAACTTTTTAGTAATTAAATAAAACGTACCACAACGAAACATACAAAATCCACACTAAAATGAAATGAAGTACTATTTTAGTGAAATATATTGAGATATAAATATAAACTTTTTTTATTTGTGTGAAGACGAAAAAAAATTATAAATAATTTTAATATGATATAAAAATAGACACTAGCAAAAACTCTTATATACTAAGAGTCCTATTTATTCTTTTTCTCTTTCTTTTTTTTTGTCATAATTTAAAATTTGATTTTCTCTAAATAATTACATATTTAGTGAGTTTTGTAACTCCTCAAGAGTTAAAATATTCATTATTTATTATTTGTATAATTATTCTTTGATAATTAAAACAAATAAAAATAACGATATAATTTTGTTTCGAGTTGTTTGTTGAAACATTACTATTAATTGCTTTTCAATTTTATCATTACGATTTTATATATTTATCTTTCATTTTATTAGAAAATAGTTAGTTGTTCTTTCCTTTGTATTACTATTGACATGTTTTTTTTGTTAATTTTCATATTTTAACTTGCACAATTATTTTAAAAAAATAAGACTTTTTAAAAAAGATTACATACAAGTATGATTTTTTTAACAAAAAATCATATTGAGGAATGATATTATAAAAGGTCTAAGTTCAGTAGTTCCTCATTAAATAAGCATCCATTCTTTTAAAATATGAGGAGGACAAATTATTTATGTTTTATTTGATGATCAACGGCAAATAGAAAATTAAGCAGAAAATTAAGTTAGTATTTTTTTTTCAAAATAAAAAACATGTTCTTTTCACCCCAACAAAATAATAAGAAAACTATATCTTAAAAATTGAAATAATTATGATAAACATTTTAAAATTTTGATCTAAGTATTGATCATATTTCTTCTTTTTTAGTATGTGCTAATTTATAAGAAATTTTTTATCTTAAAAATAGTTGTTATGATCGTGCGAAGCGCGAACATGTTAACTAGTTGAGTGATAATAGAGGTAACTAACCTCTTGATCTGGAAGCTTGAAGATGAAATGCTCGAAAAACAATCGAGCTGCTGTAGAGCGGGATATTCGCACCTTCACCACGAATCTGTCTCCACTCTAAACAAAACAATGTTATATCAGGTTGCCTGTGTTTTTATAGTTGGATCTCCAAATTTTTTGAATACTCCAAATTTGACTTGAAGTAGTATGGTAAAAACTATATACAATTGACAAAACTAACAAATACATGAACCAATTAACAGGATGAAATTCGACATACCCTTAGAGGTGCTAGATACTTAAGTGAAAGCTCTGTTGTTGCTAATGCATCACCATTGCGACATACTTCATCAACACTTACACCAATCTTTTCAAGAAACTCATGACGACCTGTTTCATTTATTGAAAAATAAGTGTTCAAATATTGTCATATGTGTACGATCGATTATCGAAACAGTAAACCTTACAATGTTGACAATAACTTGCATAAGTAGCATTGTTTACAACACCAAACTGATCCAATTCATAGTCCCTGACTTTGAGTTCAACTTCATGTTGATAGAGCTGATCACCCATTCTGCAAAGTTCACAGATAAATGTAAACTCATACCAATAGGAAAAAAAAAAATGAAATTATAAGAGGTTTTTGTTCTTTTTTTAATATTGTGTTACGTTGTTTTATTTGTTGGTACTTATTTTAAAAGGTAACGAAAAATTCTGTGTACTGCCACTGAACATACATACCCTTGGGTACCTTTGAGATCGAATGCATTATGAGCTTCAAAACTCCTCGATTTATGGGACGATAACTGTAAATTTGGGAGCGGGAGTTGCCGGTGAGGGATGAACGGAAATGTAGACGGTGGTGGCCGATGATTCAGCAACAGTGGGTTGGGTGCAATGCAGACGGAATGAGACATTTGACGAAAAATTTCAGAAGTATAGAAGAGAAGGAAATTGCAAATATTGGGAAATCTGTTGACTATGTATACGTAGATTTTAGGCGTTAATGTTTATTGCTCAACCGTCTTATTTGGGTAATAAATGCTACCTACTTGCTAGGACGGGTGCCAAATAAACGATCGTAAATGAATGACACTAAGATTTTCATTAATGGCAAGGCGTAAGACAGACGAATAAATAAATGAGACAATATTTTATTTTGCTTAAAGTTTATTTGAATTAAAATGGATTAAATAATGGATCGTAACTCAATCTATTTAACTTGACTCAAATTTTCTAACCCAATTAAAATTTAACTGCATATTTCAAGAAACAACAACACGCACAATCAATCTACGAACATCAAAGTGAAGGGATGTCCTTTTTTGCTTGTCTTGATTCATCATAGCAGAGAATGAAATACAAATAACATGTTTGTGGATTGTTGTCACGATCCAAAAATGGACGTGACGGCACTCGTCTTATCCCACCAAGACAAGTCAGCCTAAAACTCAACCACTACAATAAAATGCGAAAATTTAATAATCAACAAAAAAAAAAAAAAACCCCAAAATCTGGTTGTCACGTGTACAAGCCTCTAAAGTATTACAATTGATTCAAAAGAAAAACACAAGTCTCAAATGACCTTGTTTCTAGAATAGAACAAGATCATAAATAGGAGTCAGAAGGTCTGCTGAGTTGACAAACAGCTACCTCACAAATCTCCAAGAAGCCTCGGAAAAGAAGAGAATATATCACAAAGGTCCGGGCCAGTAACCTACAAAAAAATGTAGTAGCAAGGGGTGAGTACCAAACCAGACGGTACTCAGCAAGTAAACCTCTAAACACAAGCTAAGTGGATAGAATACGAGTACTCCTTACACCCCAACCGAACCTCCACAACTACAACCTGCATAAAATCAGCCCAACCTAACAGTTCATAATTCACATAGCACATATCTCAACATCAACATTCTAACAATCACATATTCTCAACAACAAACTCAATATTCATCAATTACAATCTCCACGACTACAACCTGCTTAAAACCAGCCCAACCTAACAATTCACAATTCACATAGCACACAGCTCAACAACAACACTCTAACAATTACATATCCTCAACAACAAGCTCAATATTCACCAATCAAAGTTCCACAGAAAGGAACTCACAAGATTAGCAAAACACAATATCAAGTTCACTAATGATAAATATGTGCAATGCAATGGAATGCAATGTCAAGTATAGTGATACATGTCTGACCTAGTGATACACACTCGTTGTCTCTCAGTCCGGGACCCATGGGGGACATATCTGTTCATGCATTCGTCGAGGCGCGCGACACGTCCCTCGATAATAGTATCCATCCTGGCGAGCGATACGTCCCTCAAAATGGTACATTCTCTTATCACATAACACTTATCACAACCATGTCTTAGAACCAATGCAAATGACATGTTCACACAAATAATGAGGAGATGATCATCTTCATAACATTGCACAATTCACAATAACACAATCATGATACGACATCAACAATGATTCAACAAGCCTTTCAAACTATTCTCAACACATCACACACAACCAATTAATCATATTGCATTTTATTACCCCTTTTTCATCATTAGAATTAATCAATGTGGACAAGTCAACCCATCACCAAGTCTCATTACTCCCAAACACATATTACAAGGAAATACACAAATTCCATACACTTAGCAAGGGTTTGGAAATTCACTTGCCTCAAATAGTCGAACAGTCACTCCCAGACTTGAGTCTTTCCTTTTGCTGAACTTCCAAATCAATATAATCTATTCCAAATAAATAATCACAATAAGATTTCAAAATAACAACACTCATATTACTATTGTGTCTAGTCTAGACCCAAAAACTCGCCCAAGTTTATAATCAATTTCCTAAACTTCCAGCCTAGGATTCAATCTTAATTTCCTCCAATATCATAATTTAATGGTGTTCATAGGTATATAATACACCTAATATTGATAATCATATTAAGAAAAATCCCCAATATGAATCAATACCCTATCTGTAACTTTCACATGGAAAGAACAGAGAAACCAAGAAGTGACACAACAACAAAATTCCACCCTATAGTGCTTCGGTTTCCAATTATCATCAATTTTCTTACTTGTTTTGGCCAATGGTTAATCCTAATTATACTCCAATGATTTGCTGCATGCAATTATCTAATGACTATCCTAATTGGGCAACGATCACCCACTGGCAAGCTTGATCAACATCTGCCAAACACAAGAACAATAATTTCTCTAAAGATTTAAAGTTGCTATTGCCTTAAAATTGGAATCATTGCTTAATCATTGGTTATTAAGAAAATTCATAACAATTATTTAAAAAAAAAGGTCACGCTGAATCAGCAAAAATTGCTCAACCCAATTTCTTTCTGCTCTATCTAGCACTAATGATATCAATGAATTCCCCCTAATCTTCTAACATTTATAATTTATTATATTTGATAGGAAAGCTTCGTACCTATTGGCGGTCGTTGGACGCTGCTCCAAATATTTCCGTCGACTTTTCCTTTCCTCTCATGTACGTCTGCTTAGGTTAGTTTCTGACTCCTTTTTTTTTTCTTAAATTAGGACCCATAAATTCTCAACCCTAATAATTTATTTTCATATATGGGTCAAGTGGTATATGGTATTAATTAAATTATAAACTTGACCCATTAAGCATTAACTAAATTTAGTTATTTAATAAATAACCTTCAATAAATTAACTATGGTTATACGAATATTCAAAATTTTCAAAAATGACCTTCTGGGTTATTACAATTGTTCTATGAAAGAGGTGTTTATTACAACAACTATTAATTTCAATTTTATTAGCAAACGAATCCAATTTTATTCCAATTGTATAATTGTTGATTGTGTATAAGTAAAGTATAGAGTATTCATTCGATAAATAGTTATGCACATTTAAATTTATGATAAGAGTTGGAATGTATACATATTCAAGTATGCATTAAAATATGACTAGCTATGTATATTAACTCGCTTAGAAATTGTATACATTGATTGATTGATTTTTGACACGAATGTACGGACAATCATGTATACATTGTCAATTGTGTATGCATAAAAGTATTAAATATTCACTCAATAAGGGGATGTTTGGTTATTGGTTAGAGTTATGCAGGGTTTAGTTATATAGGTATTAATTATGCAGGGTTTAGTTATATAGGTATTAGTTATGCAGGGTTTAGTTACGCAAATATTAGTTATGTAGGATTTAGTTATGCAGGATTTAGTTATGTATGTATTAGTTATGCAGGATTTGGTTATGTAGGTATTAGTTATGTGGGTATTATTTACTTATGCAGAAATTACACTGTATGAATTATTAGCTATTGAATATTGAATTTGTTGTAAATTAATATATTATTATTTACAAACAAATGAGCAAGCAAATAATATAAATTCTCCCTATTTTTGAATAAAAGTAAAGTAAAAAGAATTCTCCATTTATACTTAAGTGAGAATTATGTTTATTTTCTTGCTATTTTATTTTATTTATTTTTTAACTCAAACGAGCACTAAAAATTAATTTCTTGATTAATCGAAACCACAAATAAATTCTAACGAAAATAATCTAAAAGACAACAACTCTTACTCCTCCGGTTTCCGTTGAAGCACCATCGCCACCTTCTCTTGAAGAGCAATCACTGTAGTGGTCACCTATTTAATATTTTCTGCAATTTACTTTTTTAAAAATACAATATCCAATATTAATATTCTAATAATCAATATAGTTAGGTAATGTTCTCAATAAAAAGACATAAAAATAAATCAATAGGGGTAAAATATGTAATTTATTATTTTAATACATATATAACATGCAAATGAGTATGGGTTTTTGGAGGAGGGGCCGAGGGGGGAGGGGGGGGCAAATGAGTATGGGCTTTTGGATAAGACAATTGGGGTTGGAGGGTGGGGGAGCAGGTGTTTCTGCAAATGAGTATGGGCTTTTGGAGAAGACAATTGGGGGGAGGGGGGCACGTGTTTCTGTTGCGGGGAAATTTTCAAAATAATAGGTTTTTTTAGCCACACTTTTAATATTTATCTAAAATGTCAATATTTTAGTTTGTTATGTATTTGATTTATATATTTTTTATTTGTTTGATTTTCAAGATTACAATTATTTAGAAAGGAGAAAATCAAGGGAGATAATATTTTTTTTAAAAAGGAACATATCACTTAAAATTCTCATCAGTTACAATTTCAAAAAAAATCTCTTTTTCATTCGATTGGATCAACTTTCCTTTTTATTATGTTTTCATTATAATTGTATACCAATAATTTTTACATTTTATGTGCTTACTTTACCATTCAAATTAAAATTGATTTTTTTACTTTCATAGTGAAAACTACAAATTGTATTTTAGTGATCAAAATTGTATTACATGACTGCCAAATATATTTTTCTTTTATTTGTATTATAAAAATATTACTGATTGTATCTCAATATAATCTAATCATTACATATGAATATGATTTATGAAAGGATACAAGATTTTGGGGAAAAAATAGCATACATGGTGGAAATAATACAATCTGTTGAGGAAGGATATAATATTCTAAAAAAATAAATACAAATTGATTATGAAAGAAATAGGGATACAAGATTCTGGAAAACAAATAGCATACATAATGAAAATAATACAATCTGTTGATGAAGGATACAATATTCTAAAAAAAATACAAATTGACTGTTAAAAAAATAGGATACATATACGCTTAAGAAATACAAATCCATTTGACATACCTATATGAATGACTACAAACTAAAAATGAAATACAATGTTCTTTATAAAAATACAAATGATGAGTAAAAGAAAAATAATTGACAAACAAAAATTAAAATGAATATTATTCTAGTATGAATACAATTTTGCAACGTTCTCCTCTGACTCTCTCTTTCTTCCTCCTACTATGTTCCTTTTTCCCAATTTTTTTCACCAAACCCAAATCTGAATCTGTATTCACTTGTGCATTAGTAATCCTATAAGCAAAATTCGAAATTATTAAATATGAATATATAAAAAAAATCAAACAATATATTATGTATGAATGCTAATGTAGATTACTACAAATTACAATCTACTAAATCTAAAATATGAAAACAAAATCACAAAAAAATTCAACAATAGTGTTTAAAATATTAAAATTCCAAAATGCATAAATATTTGATGAGTATGTTAACAAACTCACATAAAAATCGAAAAATCCGTAATACATACAATCCAAAATTCAACATAATTTGTGATTTTGAAAACAAAATCTCATGAAATCTTGCAAAATAAATGATGATTTCGAAAATACCTTCATCAATTGAGAGATTTCTTGAATCAATTGATAGATATGAACAAATTGATATGAACTTGAATAATTAGTTCTTCTTCAACAATGAGGGAGAGAATAATGGTGAAAATTTGATGAAAGAGAAAAAAAATGAGAAAACGTGAGAAGGGGACAATGGTGAAAACTGAAATGTTGATGAAAGAGAAAAAAATTTGAAAACGTGAAAGATGGAAAATAAATTTAATGGTATTAAAGCCTAGGTAGAAGTGTAAATGGATAGTGGATGTATTTCATGTTGGACTGTTTTGAGAAATAAAAGGAAAGACAAATAATAATATTTGGATACAAATTATTTTCTAAAATATTACATTTTGACATTTTAAATAATTATTTTAAAGTGTAGATGTTTTTACTAATTAAGTTAGGGATTGTGACTAGTTTGCTAATTTTCCCTTCTACAAATGGGTATGGGCTTTTGGAGAAGACAATTGGGGTGGGGGGTCATGTGAGGATTTTATTGATTTAATTTGTTTTTAAAAAATTATTTGGGCAAAAATCCACGTGTCATTGAGTCATTGGTTACTTTATATTTTTACTCAAAATTCATTATCTACAAATTGTTTTTGACAAAAAATTGACAAATGTCGTCACTTTACACGTCATTTGCGAGTGTAACACACACCTCATATATTTTTGTTGATTGGCAAAAGAGTGTCAAAATGACATAGCGAGACCCTACATGAGGTGTCTAAAATGAACATCGCCCACTTGAGGTGCCTAAGTAAAACTTCGTGCCAACTTTAAGGGGCCACCGATTGGTTAGGCCTTGAATTTATGATATCAATTGCAATGCATATGAAATATGCATGCATTAAAATAAGTATACATATTCATGTATGCATTCATCTATACATTCATTTAGAATTGGTTTAAATCATCCACGACTTCTTAAAGTTGTCCGCATATTTCATTTAGACACTTTAACTAGGACTATTATCTATTGAACACTTAAATTGTTCAAAAAATTACCTATTAAACACAAAATGCTGATATGACAAAAGATGTATTTTCCACTTCTTGGGCACGTGAATTTTTTTGAAATAATGTTTTCTTTTTATTTTTTCCAAAATAACTTACACTTTTTCTTCTTTAATTGACATTTGGCATTTAACAAAATTAAAATAATTTTTTAATATTTTTAAAAATAATAATTCTTAATCCATAAAAGAAAGAGCACCCTCACCCCCGTTCAAGTCATCTTTTTCACCAACTTTAAATTTTCAAAGACAACCAAAGAATCTCCATTTTTTATTTTGTTTTTTTTCATTCTATTTCTTTTCAATAATTATTAAAAAAAAACTGAATCAACTAACTAAATTTGCAAGAAAAATAAAGAAAGCAGATTTTTGAACATTTGGATAAAAAAGTTAGTCGACGCTCCATCTCTATTTTCGGCCACCTTTGAATAAATATCTCCATTCAAATTAAATTGTAAACCCACTAAACTTAACAAAAACGATATCAAATAATTCGATAAAATTAATTTAGGTCCTCTTGATTTCTCCTTGCAATCGATTTCAAGATGATTAACCATTGGCAAACTCCTTTTCTTCATCACTCTTATGAAAAAAAAATTTCAATAAAATTAATTTGGGCCCTCTCGATTTTTCTTTGCAATCGATTTCGGGATGAGTAACCATGGACAAACTTCTTCATCACTATTGTATTAGTATCTTTGAATATCTTTCTCTCACACTCATTAGGAATAAAAAAAAATTAAAAAAATTGAATCTGCAAGTAATTTGCAATAAAATTGGTTTATGTGGTTTGAGAAAAAAAATGTTGGGAAGAAGATGAAGAAGAAAGGGGGTTGGGTAGGGTGGGGTTGAGTAAAATGTGTTGTCATTTCATTTATTTTTTAATTAAAAAATAGATATAAAATTTATTTGAAATAATTTTCTTTATTTTTAGAGAAATGGTCAAATGACCCCCCAACCAAATACCGGATTTCCAACAACACACGTATTCTCCACGAGAGCCCTATTACCCCCTTGAACTACTTTAAAATAGAATAAATAACCCCTTAAGTATTGAGTTGGCATAGAGAGTGTATTTCACTCTCTTTGAGAGAGTGAGTTGCCTACTTTATTAATTTCCATTTTTTTTCTAATTTTTTGTTTTCTCTTTCTTTCTTCTTATTTATCTATACAATTATACATTTTTCACCATTATCATTGTTGAAGCTTTTTCAATGGATGTTTGGAATAAAAATTATCAACAACAAATGCATTTAATGAATAAATAATTTTTCAATAAACTTATTTAGAATATATCTAACAAATTAAATTTATTGTTAAAAAAAAAACATACCCATTAATTAATTTTTTTTAAGTGATTGATTCAAGAGTAACAAAATCAAAGTGAAGTAATTGTATATTTAAAAAATATTTTCAAACTTAATAAAAGAAACTAAAACAAAACAATTTCTTCTACATTTTAAAAGAAGGATCCTACATGTTCTCCTAAAATCCATGAAGAATCAAAATCAAAAACTCAAATTATAAATTAATGGGATAAGGGTCTGAAAAATACCCCAACTTTGGTCGAATTTGTTGTTGCGATACTAAACTTTCATGAGGACCTATTACCTCCCTAGACTATTTAATAGTGCATTTTTTACCCCCTGAACTATTTAATAATGTATTTTAAAGGTATATATGTGCCCATGTGGACACATTGCTATTTATAATTTTGCATTATTTTTTATGTCCACGTGGGCAAATATATATGTTTAAACTACGGTATTAAATAGTCTAAGGAGGTAATAGGTCCTCATGAAAGTTTAGTATCGCAACAACAAATTCGACCAAAGTTGGGGTATTTTTCAGACCCTTATCCATAAATTAATCATGAAAATTTTAGAGGGAGAAATAATATAGAATGGGGAAGAGAGAGAGGTTTCTCAAATTGGTATTACAAATTGATCTTCTCATCCGGGATTATTTTGAGTTGTCGACGGAATCTTCAAGGGATGAATCTGATCTGGAATATTCATGACCCATTTAATGTATATCTAAAATTGTCTAAGGAGAAAAATCGAACGAAATGTAAAAAAATGTGAAAAAATTGTTGAATTAGTTGGATGAAAGATTTGATTAATTAGGATCACTATCTTCTAGACTCTAGAGATTTGGAGTAGATGAAAAGGTGAGTTGAATTTTCGTTTTTATAACATGTTAGAGATATAGAAATTTATTGAGGTATAAAATGGCGTTTAGTATAGTTAGGGTTGAAGAAATGATTGGGGAAGAAATAAAGAGGAAGGAGGAGAACTTTTTTTATAAAAAAAAAATCATTAAATGGTGAAATACACGTGTCAAGCGCTTGTATTTCTCCACAAGACAGATGTCTGGTAATGACATTTCAGGGAGGAAATAATTCCACTTTAAAATAGTTCAAGGGGTAATAGGACCCCATGAAGTACAAGTGTGTAGTTGGAAATCTGATTATAGATTGCGGGGTTATTTGGCCATTTTCTCTTATTTTTAACATAAAAATAAATTCTATAGTTGTTGGCAGTGACACATGTCATCTTTTAATTAGTCATTTTTTGCCGCATCATAGCAAGTGTATCACACACACTTTATTTTTTTTACTCATTATCGAAAAAAATCTAATAAGAACATGTTTTGAATAGATAAAAGCGTTCAATAGATAGTAGTCCTAGTTAAGGTGTCTAAGTGAACTATATGGACAACTTTAATGAGCCATAGATGACTTAAGCCTTTAGAATTTGTATTTTTTAAATTAATAGATTGTTGCACTAATGCATGAAAAATCATGTATATACTTATTAATTTTATTTGTACAAACCTTCAATTCCAAAAATCAAAGACGACCTTTAATTCTTTTTTATGATGACGACGTAAGATTTCAAGAAGTGAAAATTAGAAGAATATACAATTTAAGACTTTATTTAACATATTATGCACATACTTCTTTTTAATTACCAATATGGCAAATACTTGATTTTTCGTGTTTTATTAATAATATTAATTTAATATTAAACTTTCTCTTCTTCTTTTTTGGATTATGTGCATAATTAATGGGGATGGATAAATATGATATTACTTTTTTCTTATTTTTTAACTTCCCATGGTTACACGTTTTCTTCTTTTCCATTTTTTTTATCTCTCTTCCCTTTTGAGTTAATCCATGTATGTAGAGAAACATATTTATGTATTTGACCATATATTCTCTCCATAGCATTTATTTTTGTTACTTTTTATGTAATCTAGTTTTGGCAGAAGTGTTTTCTCCATTGTTGTCTTTAGTTATTCTCAATAGTTCATATTCAGTTCATCTTCTTTAGGTTTTATCTTCTAGTTTTGGTATTTTTGATCAGTTTGATGCATATTTTTTGTTCATCCATCTAACTATTACATATTGTTACAATGTTGGTTCCATTATGGTATCAAAATACAATTTTTATTTAGTTATCTTTACAGAATCACGTAGTAATGTTGGTATATATTACCAACAATCAAGACATATTATACCAACAATTGAAATGATTATATAAGTTTGATATTCAAAAAGGTAAATTTATGTTTATCTCAGAAAAAATTGTAGTTTATTTTCACCAAGAAAACAATAATGTATTAAACAAAGTTCCCTTAAACAAACACCCAAAAACCATTGTTATAACATTTATTACTCCGATATTACAAATTAGCCAATAACTTTTCATTTTACACCAATATTACGAAAATCATATTTTTGAATGGTTAAAATATATATTTAATACATACCCACATATATATCAAACTTTACAGAACCATTTTCTTATATAAATTTGGTATATAAAAAACTTAGTTTATATCATTAAATATCTCAAAAAAATAATATATGAATTGTATTCTAATCAAGAAAACAACAATGTGTTATTCAAACACACAAACACCAATGTTATAACATTCTATACACCAATATTATAAATTATTAATTCAAACATTCACCAATATTAGTACAAAGTGAAATCAACATCCTCCAAAATTAACTGAAATTCAATAAAACCATAAAATATCCAACAACATAAAATATTAAATAAAATCAAAAAACAATTATAACACAACAATGTTAATTCAGAGGTGAAAATTTGGGGCAAGTCTTCTTGTTATGCCCAGGTGTACCACATTTACAACAAACCTTTTGAATTCCCTTCATTGAATCCTTTTTTACGGATGGAATCTCTCATGTGCTTTC
This sequence comes from Solanum verrucosum, assembly GCF_900185275.1. Classification (NCBI taxonomy): domain Eukaryota; kingdom Viridiplantae; phylum Streptophyta; class Magnoliopsida; order Solanales; family Solanaceae; genus Solanum; species Solanum verrucosum. The sequence continues at coordinate 1,503,245 of NW_026020815.1, forward strand.
GCAAGACAATGGTTCGAGATTGCATAAGTATCTAAAAAATTCGTATTATTGTAATAGGCTGAACAATAATTCTCGCGATGTTGTTTCTGTATCCAATAGCAGCAACTGCGTGACTACTTTCACGTGTTACATTACAACTTATTGTTAATCAAAATTCAAAACAATTAGTGAGATAAGTAAATAACTAGTACATGAACAACATATTACAATTATAATTTGATAAGAAATTCAGCAATATATATATATATATATATATAACAAAATGGTATTTACAATTTAATTTGACATAACAGATTGATTTTTATATTAATATACAGTATGTTTCGTTTATATTAGAATGCTAGTTGGTATACAAAATGGTTTTACCAATTAACTTAGTATAACATTATGTTGGTATTTTGGTATGATATACACCAACACAAACTAATAAGTGTTTTAACCAATTTAATGTTTTTTCTTTATACTTTCGATGTATACCACAAACATTACCACATACACCAAGCAAAGTTGGTGTTTATAATTTATATAAAATATATCAAATTTACCATTACATTACCAAAAAATAAAGCTATGCAAACAGATTATACTAAAATGATAATCATGTTGCTATACAAAATGACTTTAACTAATAAGATAGTATACCAGTTTGGTTGTTATTTTGGTATGAAATAAATCAACGTAAAGTAATTAACAATTTAAAGAACATATTTATTTTAAACTTTCAATATATATACCTTAATCTAACCAAAAATCTCGCACAGTATAAACTACCAAGAAATTTAACAACAGCGACCTATAACACAAACAAGTGCGCATACACCAAGCTAATTGTGTTTTTTTAATATTATTATTATAAATTCTAAAATTAATGAAATACACTAACACATACCAAAAAAAAACTTAATTATCTATTAATTACACCATCATACACATCACTAATATGGTCAAATTTTGAATTAAAATCACCGAAAAAATACCCAAATTTTTTATTTCATTTTGTAAACAATTCACCAATTCCGTAGTAACACCAAACAAATTTGGTGTATATTTATACCATATCAAATACGCCAACGCCATAAAACAAAAGACTATTATTGTCAGATTAAAAAATAGAAATAAAAAAAAAATACCAAATAATTTAAATATGATATTTAAATACAATCACCGATTATGCCATGCTCTTTCCACACATACTTGTTGCATCCCATTGTCCATTGTGTTGAATTCAAATTGAAATCATGTTTATATCCATAATTGAAAAAACTTTAAGAATAGAAGAGGTAGAGCGCTTTGTTTTTGGTAAAATACGTAGTTTGATGATGGGAGAGAATTTGTAACAACTGCAGTTAAATGTGGAAGGGAAATATAAAATGGGAGAAATCTATCTTCTATCTATATATAAAAGGAGAAGAAAAAATGACACATGTCATTACCACAAACTAGTATGCGTTGCGCGGATATTATTAAAAATTATTTAATTGTTCAAATATATTACATCATTTTGATTTTATTAAAATATAATTATCATCATAATTTTCATGCAATATACTTAATATCATAAATTTTTATATAACTAAAGGAACAAATCATATAAATACATGCGCACGATCATCAAATAACATTTTTGATAAAACTAAATATTATAATTGTATATTTCTTATACAAACGTTTCAAAAATATATTATGATTAAAAATAAATAAGAATGAAAGAATTACGAGAATATGTTGGTACACTCTCTCAAATTAATATATGAAAAAAAATTATTTATTATTTTCTTTCAATGGAGAGATTTTGCGTAAACTAAATAATTTATTCATTTTCAAAAAAAATTCATAATGATTTTAAAATATTTATCTGAATAATAAATTCCTCATGTTAATGTTCAATTTAAAAGTTGTGTACAAAAATACATGACATCTCTTTATTCATTTCATATTGATCAAGTGTCTGCGCTTCTACTCCTCTAAGTGTTATCTAAGTAAGCTAACCATTTTTTATATAACTAAAGGAACAAATCATATAAATACATGCGCACGATCATCAAATAACATTTTTGATAAAACTAAATATTATAATTGTATATTTCTTATACAAACGTTTCAAAAATATATTATGATTAAAAATAAATAAGAATGAAAGAATTACGAGAATATGTTGGTACACTCTCTCAAATTAATATATGAAAAAAAATTATTTATTATTTTCTTTCAATGGAGAGATTTTGCGTAAACTAAATAATTTATTCATTTTCAAAAAAATTTCATAATGATTTTAAAATATTTATCTGAATAATAAATTCCTCATGTTAATGTTCAATTTAAAAGTTGTGTACAAAAATACATGACATCTCTTTATTCATTTCATATTGATCAAGTGTCTGCGCTTCTACTCCTCTAAGTGTTATCTAAGTAAGCTAACCATTTTTTATATATAAAAAAAAGGAGGACGGACTCTTCAATTATAAAAAAAATTATTTTTGAGTTGAAAAATTGTATATCCACTATAAAAGTTAAATATGTGATAGTTATTATAACTAATAAGCATTACATTAAGTTATGGAATAGTTTAAAAATTAAGTACATTAAAAACATGATTTTTATTTTAGATTATATAGCCATATATTATGGGAATGTAATTAATCATTTCCATAAAAATAGGCTCATTAAGAGTTGAGAGATGATATATTTGAAAAACAGTTATAAATGTTAAAGACAATATTTCTCAAAAGTTTGAAAATAATTTAATAGCAGTTAAAATTATTTTAATGTTAATTATAAATATTATTATTTTAACATATTCATTGTTGCCTACATTTTTGTGAAACAACTGAATGTATTTCAAATTCATTGTTGTCCATATTAATAATTATTAGGTTTAAATTTTTTAATTTATAAAACTTAAATTGTTAAATTTTTTAAATTAATTTTGTGAATTCAATATAAGTTTTGTTTTTAAAAGACTCCATTATGCATGGAACAATTATTTCAGCCACGTATTCATAATTAGTTAATACTTATTTATAATTAGTTAATATGTATTTTAATAATGATACAATGCAATCTAAAAATACGAATGTGTCTTAATATTTTCGAAATCAATTATTTGGTAGTACTGACAATAAACATTATAAATTTTTTAAGAGTCCAAACGTGTTAAACAATATATAACAATTATCTTTTTATTTATTAGTTTTATTTTCAATATTTGATGATTTATGTTATTACGGGTATATAAATTACGGGTATATAATTTTTTTTAATTTTTTTTTACATTTTTAGATTTTAATTTAATTCTTCTTTGTGGTAAGTTTTTTTTCTGATTTTTATAATATACAGATAAATTATATATCTATATATAGATTATTATTATAATAATTATTATTATTCTATTATTATTATTATTATTATTATTATTATTATTATTTTTATTATTATTATTATTGTTTTTTCTTTATATGAGGAGATTGTGGAAAGATGGTTAAAATTTAAAATGTACCTTTCCACAAAAAAAGGAGCACACCGTTAGATTTTGTTTTTTTTAATAAATACATACACATAATTAATTTTAATTTTTTTTAAAATCTGATTTAGTGTGGTGCTGACAGGTGGCACTTTTTCTTCTCCTTTTATATGTGCAATTAGATGGTTCAAATTTAAAATTTTAATTAAATTATTTCTTTTTTTATTTATATTTTATAATCTTAAATTGCAATTTCAAACTATTTAATTTTTAGTTATTTATAAACTAATTTTAATAAACTTTAATATAACAGCTTTTAAAACAATTTTAGAAGTAGAGAGTTAACGTCTACGGTTAGAATTTTTTTAGTTTTTTCTTTTAAATATTTTTTACGTGTAATTTAGTAGAAGTAGATAATGTTAATAAACTTCATTATAACACCTTTTATATATGCTTTAACTATTTATTTTTTTGCATAATTTTTTTTTAAATAGCATTCTTTTTCCGTCTATTTTTCAAATACAGATTAAAAAAGATTGATTAAAATTTGTAAATTGTATTTTAATTTTAATTATAATTAATAGATTATATAAAATTAATTTAACGTAATTATTAAATTAGTGATCATAATCTGAAGTTGCATATATAAATGAATAAGTATAAAAAAAGGATTAAAAAATAAAAAATAAAACAAAAAGTAATGGACTTATAAAAAATATAATTAACTTTCAGATTATTTAAAATATAATATATTTAATTTCTAATATGTACATACGTATGTGTATATATTTTCCTGGAAAAAATGCTCAATTTTAAAAGTTTTTGATTAATTCTCTACTCGTTGAAAGAGTGAAAGTTTAACATTGAAATATGGAGATGATCTTCATGTAATTTTTCAATGTTATTGAGAGATTCATCGTCACTATATAGGCCACTAATGTTATTTCATGAAACTATCTTTATTGATGTCTTTTGATTTTATGCTTTGATCAATAAACTTACTTTTTTGTTGCTTCCATTTTAAAAAAATAAAGATAAAACTTGCGTGAATCATGATTGCTTTAAAAAACTTTCAAGCATATATGCAAAATCTTGTAAATATTCAACCTAAAGATAAATTATTTCACATCTAAATATTATCATACTCAATATTAAAAATCAAAAAATAATTCATAGTCACAACATAATTAAAAAAATTAAAATAATACATTCATTTTTGAGAGTTTTCAATTTCTTTCATAATTTATTTATCATTTTTTTAATCCTCTATAGAGTACATAAAAAAAACAACATATTTCCTAACAAAATAGGAAGAAAAAAACAGAGGCCTCAAAAAAGTGAGATTTTTCCATAATTACCACAAAGTCTGTTTAGTACCATAGTTTGCAACGAACTCCTCTTTCTTGAGATATGAATTGCTCACTTAATTGTTCAACTTCTCTTGATTTTTCTCGATCATTTTTTCTTGACTCGATTATGATCATAAATTTGTGCCTTCTTTTAAGAAGGATAAAGAAATTTTTTGAAAACAGTTACGTTGATTGAGAAAGAATTATCTGTTTGTTTGAATATTTTATCACTAACCACTCCTTTTATTTTAGGATAGAAGTGGGAAGTTAATGTGCAGTTAAAATATTTTTTCTTCTTTTTTTTCACTATTATTAAATAAAAAATGTGCAGTTAGATGGTTCAAATTTAAAAAATACCTTTCCATAAAAAAGCACCACAACGTTGAGCTTTTTTAAAAAATAATTTTTAATTTTCTTTTTAGTGTTTGAAATTTCTATTTTTATTTTTAGAATTCCAATTAATTTTAATAATTTACAATTTTTTGTTTTTTTTGGTAGTGCTGACAATAAACATTTATAAAAATTTTAAGAGTCCAAAACGTGTTAAAAATATATAACAATTATTTTTATTTATAACTTTTTATTTTCAATAATTGATGACTTATGTTTTTACGGGTTTATTTTAAAAAATATTTTTATTTTTACATTGTTAGATTTTAATTTAATTCTTTTTTGTGGTAAGTTTTTTTCTGATTTTTATAATATACAAATTAATTATATATCTATATATAGATTATTATTATCTACATTTTTGTTTTTCTTTAAATCAGGAAATTGTGGAAAGATGGTTAAAATTTAAAATATACATTTCAAAAAAAAGCACCACAACGTTAGAGTTTTTTTTTAAAATAAATACATACACATAATTAATTTTAATTTTAAAAAAATATGATTTAGTGTGGTGCTGACGGCACTTTTTCTTCTCCTTTTATATATAGATAGATTTTTAGAATTTTAAATTTTAAATTATTTTAAATAATCAATAATAAATAAATATAAATAAATATCAATCAATAATTTTAAATATAGTAATGTGATGTGTGTGTCTGTGAGCGATTCCTTTTTTTTTTTGGATAAATATTTTAAATTAATTAAACTTTATTATTTAAAATTAACATCTAATTACATATCCTCAAATTATAAACCCACATTTAGAAGTTTCTTTTAAATATAATCATTTATATAATATCTATATGTCTATATAATAGGAGAAATCAAATATAATTTATGAATTATCAAAATTAATTTAAAATCCAAAACTAAAAATAAAAGTTGCAAAAAAAAAAAGAAGAAAAAAATCGAAAAAATACTAATTATCTAAAATAACTGTTGCATGCAGCTATCCTCAATTTTTAAATTTAAAAACTTACATCTTAACATTTTTCTCTCTAGTCTTCATGCTACACCTATTCATCCTCCTTATGCTCGGGTAACTCTTCTTTTCACTAAATTTTGTGTCTTTCATTACAATTGATGATTTGTGTCTATCTTCTTTTTGAAAATAAATAGGATTGATTGTATTTTATCAAGACGAGAGGGAGTTTCTCGGATGGTAAGCACCCCTCACTTTCAATTCGTAGGTTGCGAGCTCGTGTTACCAAGGGAGCGAAAGGGGTGGGAACTCCTAGGGAGGGTTAAAAAAAAAAAATTGTATTTTATCATATGTGTGTTTGCTGGAAAAAAAATGAATTGTTGGGTTATAGTCTATCCAATGTTTTGTTTTGCTATAGATGATTAAAAAGGCGTTGTAGGAATTGGATAAAGAAGGGGGTTCCAATGAAGACTTAATATTTGAATTTATCAATAAAGAATATGACCGTTTGCCAAGGGCTCATAAGACCCTGCTAAAATATCATCAACAGAAGATGTATGAAAAGGAAGAAATTCTTATGATTGATGGAGGATAGTTTTTGCTTCCTAACAACAGAGCAAGAGAATAAGGGAATTCATCAATTGAACAAAAGAAGCCGATAAATTACAGCATCGTGAGAGGCCTGCTAAGTACAACGAGGTGTTAGGTTCGAATGATCCTCAAGATGAGCAATCAAAAGATAAGTGTAGTAAGAGGGCTCTCAGGGACATAGAGGATGGGGATATTAGTTGCTTGTATTTCTCGTATGTTTTCAAACTTGGCCTATACATTTTACATACTATATACAATATAGTAATCAGTAACAAAGTTTTTGTATTACATTGTGATGACATGACAATTTTTTGAACAGGCTTTGATAATGCCAAAGTGATTCGGACAAAGTGAATCAGATTCACAATTCAGTAGCAGAACTAACGCGAGAACTAAGAAATTGAACAAAGTGAACCAGGTTCACAATCCACTAGTAGAACCAACGTGAGAACAAAGAAACCTTATTAAAAGACAAAGACTCCTAAATAAGGAAAAAAGATGAAGAAGAAATCTTAAAAGACCAAGACACTCCTAAATAAAGAAAAGAAGTGCAGAAGACTCCTAAATAAGGGAAACAAGTGCAGAAGACTCCTTATAAGGAATGGAAAACTTTTTGAGGTAAAAGAATTACTTACCTTGTAGGATTCAACTAGGGTCTAATCCACCCTTATAAAAGGATCATCAAAGAGGAGAAACACAGTTTTTTGCACAATCATAAATCGAGAATTATTAAGACCTAAGAATTACGTATTGTATATAGTTTGTTATATTACTGTGAGTGTTAGTTACAATAGTTAGTTAGCTATTTAACCATATTCAGTTAGAGTTAGAATGTGTATAAATAGATAGCTTGTATTCATTCCAAAACTACTTTTCATAAATAAGAATCCAAAGTCGTTCTCTCTTGGCATTGTTGCAGTAAGCTTCTCATTCACCATTAATGGTGATTCTCGAGCTCGAATAGCGAGATTTAACATGGTATCAGAGCCTTAACGGCATTTCTCTTTCTCAATTTCATTCTTCCATCTTTCCTTTGTGTTTTCTCTGCCTTTCTCTTCACGATTCTATTGATTCGATTTCTCTCGATCTCATATCTCTGTGTTTCGATCTATTCAATTCTCATAATGGTTGAAGTTGCCGATCCAGCTGTTGAATCCTCTGTTCCGACTCCCATTGATGTAGGAAGTCAATTGTATATTCATCCTTCTGATAGTGCAGGTGCGGTGTTGGTCCCTGTTCCCTTCGATAGAGTTGGTTTTAGTTCATGGAAGAGAGGTGTTCTCCGTTCGCTGTCAGTGAAGAACAAGTTGGGCTTCATCAACGGAGAGTGCTTGAAACCATCATCGACTTCCCCCAATTATCGCCAATGGGAACGATGTGATGCCATGGTTACTTCATGGATCCTCAATTCCCTAAGCAAAGACATTGCTAATAGTGTCGAGTACGTGTTTGATTCACTGGAATTATGGAGTGAACTAAAGGATCGATATGATCAAACTAATGGTGCCAAGTTATATCAGATCCAAAAGGAGATTAACGATCTAAGTCAGGGATCTCTAGATATCACTTCCTACTATACCAAGATGAAGAAACTTTGGGAGGAACTCAGCAATTTATGTGTGAAAAATCAGTGCAGCTGCTTGTGTACTTGTGGTGCCAAGGACACTATGCATAAGGCAGAACAAGATAGACGACTAATCCAGTTTCTTATGGGCCTCAATGAAGCATACACTATCATTCGTGGCAGTATCCTCATGATGAAACCATTGCCTTCTATGGGCCAGACATTTGCTCTCTTAATTCAGGAGGAGAAGCAAAGAGAGTTTAAGCCTAACAATCATCTTTTTGCAGATTCACCCTCTATGTGTGCAAGCTCCTCAATTGGACAGTCGCGACATACTGGAGGACACTCAGGTGGACGAGGCTTCCACACTAACTACACGCAGAACACTGGGGGAAGAGGAACAAGACCTTTTTGTGATCATTGTAAGACAAATGTTACAAGTTGCATGGTTATCCTGATAAGCCATCTTCTAGTCCAGGACCTAACAACAACAATACTCAGAAAAATCCATTCAATCCCAATAACTCCAATTTCAATCCTAATTACAGAGGGTATAAAGGAAAAGGTACTGCAGCAAATGTTCATGGAGAGCCCTCTTGTTCGAGTGAGAGAGATGATCTTTCTTCTCCGAATGGACATCTCAACACCTTGTCGACAGAACAATACAATCACTTGATCAACATGCTGCAAGCCTTCCAAGGAGGAAACATGAAGGATCCATTCGCTGCATCAACACCTGCTAATGGAGCTGCTAACTTTGCATGTATAATTGCTTGTAACTCTTCTATTGATTATGGCAAACTTTCATGTGGTTGTTTCAAAGCAAAAACTGACTTGTGGATATTAAATTCTGGAGCCACACACCACATCACCTTTAATAAGAATCACTTGTCCAAACTCATCACAATACCATATCCTATACTTGTAAGTCTACCTGATGGATATAAAGTTAAGGTAACACAAATTGGAGAGACAACACTGACCTCTGGGATCACTTTATCCAATGTCCTTTTCATACCTACCTTCCAATATAATCTGATCTCTATCAGTGCTTTGCCAGATCACCTTCAATGTACTGCACTCTTTACTAATTCTTCATGTCTACTGCAGGCCCCTTCACTGAGGAGGCCTCTGGAGATTGGTAGAATGCATGATGGATTGTATCTCCTTTGCTCTCACTGTGTACAAAAGAGGAACTCTTCTGTTTCTTGTTTCTCTACTGAAAATAAAGGCAATTGTCTATATAGTTCTCATCTTCATTCCTGTATCTCTGATGTAACAAAATCATTTGATGATAATAAAAACAATATTTCAGCTTCCAATTCTCACATGTCTCATGCTAATTCTCTTATTGATCCTTCTCTGTCTCATGCTAACACTACAGACCTAATATGGCATTATAGATTAGGCCATGTTCCCTTTGTAAAAATGAAGAAATTGACTTCCATCATTGTGACATTTTCACTAAAACAGCCTTTCTTTTGTCCAATTTGTCCTATGGCTAGACAATCTAGACTGCCCTTTCCCAATAGAATCACTACTTCACCCCACTGTTTTGACCTGATACACATAGATCTCTGGTGCCATACCACATCAAAACATATGACAACTACAAATACTTTCTTACCTTAGTTGATGATCACAGTAGGCCAACCTGGACACATTTGTTGAGTTGTAAAAGCACTTACTCCCACTTAAGAAGCTTTGGTTACCTATGCTATCCTACCATACCAAAAGTCCATCGAACCAAATTTGATCCTAAAACCAGTCCTCATGTCTTCATAGGGTATCCACCTACCACCAAAGGGTATAAAGTGTTGAACCTAGCTACTAGAAAGATCCATATCTCCAGGGATGTAGTGTTTCATGAGACAATTTTCCCTTTTTCTTTGACAACTGATACTGTCACATTTCCCACATCTCCCTTTTATTATTCCAGCATTCCCGATCATTCCCTTCAACATCCTGATCCAAGTACTACATTCTCCATTCCAAATATTATTCCTGATAACTCTTCCACAAGTCCCGTATCTTCTAATACTGAACAACATTCCATTACTGATGACAACTCCCCTGTAACTGTACCTGACTCTGATGTTTCTGCACCAAATTCCCTCAACACACATCCTGTTCTCAGGAAGTCCACCAGAGACCACAAACCACCATCATACTTAAAAGATTTTATCCATCATGCACCTCAGTCATCCTCCACTTCTCTTTCTGCCTCTTATCAGCACACTAACCAGATTGCTCCTGAGGATTTACTACCTGTTAGTCAGTCTTTTATGATGAATATTTCTTATGATTGTGAGCCTTCATCTTATGAAGAAGCAGCAATGAACCCTGCCTGGCAAACAGCCATGACACAGGAGTTCCTGGCATTACATGATAATCATACATGGGATTTGGTACCTTTACCCCCGGCAAGAAACCCATTGGGTGTAAATGGGTGTATAAGATAAAACACAAAGCAGATGGTAGTGTAGAGAGGCTAAAAGCTAGGTTGGTAGTGAAGGGTTATTCGCAACATGCTGGGATTGATTACAATGAAACATTCTCTCCAGTTGTCAAGATGACAACAGTCAGAGCTTTGCTTGCCACTGCAGCTAAGAAGCATTGGGACATCTTTCAGTTGGATGTTAACAATGCATTTCTCCATGGAGAACTACATGAAGAGGTTTATATGGACATTCCTCAAGGACTAGATACTACTAAGGATATAGAGACTGGTAGCTCTAGACTTGTTTGCAAGTTAAATAAGTCCTTGTATGGCCTTAAGCAAGCTAGTAGACAGTGGTATGCAAGACTGACTGATGCCCTCAACTCTAAAGGTTATACTCACTCTATGAATGACTATTCTTTGTTTTACAAGAAATCAGGTTCCTCCATCGTATTTGTGGCTGTTTATGTGAATGATGTGTTACTTACTGGTACTGATTTAGTTGAAATTAACAACTTGAAGTCTTATCTTCATGATACCTTCAAGATCAAAGACCTAGGAAAGCTGCACTATTTCCTTGGCCTGGAGGTTTTGTATAAACGTAATGGCATACTCATCTCTCAGCGAAAGTTTGCACTTGACCTGCTCAAAGAGTATAACTGCACTCAGTTTGCACCATTTTCTTCTCCTATTGATCCTTTAATCAAATTAAGAGCTGATGAAGGTCCCTTATTCTCAGATCTTGCTTATTATCGAAGACTTGTTGGTAAATTGAACTTCCTCACAAACACAAGGCTTGATATTGCATATGGGGTTCAACATCTCAGCCAGTTCATGCATACACCTCGAGAGCCACATCTGCAAGCAGTATTTCACATGTTGAGGTACCTTAAACAAGATCCTACACTGGGGATTTTTATGTCCAATTCAGCTGACTGCACAGTTCGATCCTTTTGTGATTCAGACTGGGCTTCCTGCCCTGATTCCAAGAAATCTGTTACTGGATATATTGTTTTACTTGGTGACAGCCCTGTGAGTTGGAAGTCTAAGAAGCAAGAAACTATCTCCTTGTCTTCAGCTGAAGCTGAATACAGATCTCTTAGGAAAGTTGTTGGTGAGTTGGTTTGGTTACAGAGGTTATTCAGTGAATTGACTATTCCCACTACAGGTCCATTTCTAGTATTTTGTGATAGCCAGTCTGCACTGCACATTGCTCGGAATCCTGTTTTCCATGAACGTACCAAACACATTGAGATTGACTGCCATTTCGTCCGGACTAAACTTCAAGAAGGGCTCATCAGTCTCCATTATGTACACACTGATCAGCAGTTGGCAGATATCCTAACTAAGGCCCTCACAGGAGTCAAGCATTCCACTATATTGTCCAAATTGGCTATGGCTGCTTCCCCACCAACTTGAGGGGGGGTATTAAGACCTAAGAATTACGTATTGTATATAGTTTGTTATATTACTGTGAGTGTTAGTTACAATAGTTAGTTAGCTATTTAACCATATTCAGTTAGAGTTAGAATGTGTATAAATAGATAGCTTGTATTCATTTCAAAACTACTTTTCATAAATAAGAATCCAAAGTCGTTCTCTCTTGGCATTGTTGCAGTAAGCTTCTCATTCACCATTAATGGTGATTCTCGAGCTCGAATAGCGAGATTTAACAAGAATATTTTGCAGCAAGAGCTCGTGCGGCTGAAAAGAGCAAGACGACAGAAGAAATAAGAACTAGAGTTAGGTTTTCTTTCTAAAGCTTAGTTTGCATAGTCTAATCTTAGAATTATTGTTTAGGGATAATTGTTCCAAGTGTGAAAGAGAATTTGTGAGAATTGTAACACAAAGTGGGTTTGACCTCTTGGAAAGTAGAGAAAACAGATATAGTTAATCGTCAAAAAATTGTAACAAGAAGTAGGTTTGACTTCTCAGAGAGAAGAATGCACAACTATAGTTAGTTAGTGTGAGTAACAAGTAGTGAGTTTGGCTTCTTGGAGAGTAGAGTATACAACTATAATTAATCGTGGAACAACTTGAGTAAACTGTTGAGGTGAGGCACTAGAGTTAGTCCCTTTGATTATAGAGTAGTAATCTAAAGTTGCTCTTTGAAGTTCGTGAAGTTTGGTGAAATCCTATGAGGTGTAGGTCGTGGTTTTTCTTCCCTTGAGCAAAGAGGTTTTCCACAATAAAAATATGTTCCATTTTGTTACTATTTCTTTCTAGTCAGTGTTATCAAAGACGCGCTTAAGCCCTGAAGCGAGGCTCAAAACGTGTTGAGCATTTTGCCTCGCTTTAGCTTGGCTCTAATGTCGTCATCAAGGTTCTCATACAAATGTTTCCTTGCCAAGTAGCCTCTTATGAAGAAGTGACACTAAATAATTGATATTTCACTTTATCATAAAAAAAATCAATTTCTTTGGTGATATCTTTGTCATTCATGTTTATAATTATAATTATTAGTGTTGAACTAATTATATATATTTGTATTCTTTTCTCTCTTTTCACCTTTTTTCATTAAAGTCCACACTTTATTTACCCCACAGTCCTTAGAGCTTTTTTGCACTTTTCGACTTTGATAACACTGGTTTTAGTAATCCAACAAGAACCTGGTTATTGTTTAGGTGGTTTAGGTTTCTACACATTGTTCATCTTCAAGTCATTCTTTAGCCTGAAGTAGAACCAGTGAACTCTTTACATGCTTAGCATGTTTAATGCTGTGAATATTTATAAAATACCTTCTTTTATTGATCAAAAAATCAATTTTGCATCTCCATGTCATCATGGAGTTAGAATGGAAGATGTAGGGTGTGTTTGGTATGAAGGAAAATGTTTTCCATGGAAAATGTTTTCCTAGAAAATGTTTTCCAAGAAAATAAGTTGATTTTTGATTTATTTTCTCATGTTTGGTTGGTGAGTAGAAAATATTTTCCGGAAAAGATTTTTAGTGTTTGATTTATGAATGAAAAATATTTTTGAGAAATATCTTTTATTTTAATTAGAGTAGAAAATAATTTTTGAAATTGAAAATAGTTTTTAAAAACAAACTTAATTTTTTTTGGGGGGGTGGGGGGTGGTAGGGGGTGGGTGAAGGGGGGGGGGTCGAGGGTAGGGGTGAAAAATTGAAATTTTGAAGTTGAAAATATTTTTGAAAAACAAATTTAAATTTTTTTTGGGGGGTTGGGGGGGCTGGTAGGGGGGTGGGTGGGTCGGGGTTGAGGGTAGGGGTGAAAAAATGAAATTTTGAAATTGAAAATATTTTTTAAAAACAAACTTGAAATTAATTTTTTTTTTTTGGGGAGGGGGGGTGGGGGGGCTCGTAGGGGGTGGGTGGGTGGGGGTTCTAGGGGTGAAAAAATGAAATTTTGAAATTAAAAATATTTTTTAAAAACAAACTTAATTTTTTTGTGGGGGGGGGGGGGGGGGGGGCTGGTGGGGATGGGTGGGTGGGGGGCTGGGTAGGAGGTGGGTCGGGGGGTCAAGGGTAGGGTGAAAAAAATGAAATTTTGAATTTGTAAATATTTTTTAAAAACAAACTCAATTTTTTTTTAAGGGGGTTGGGGGCTGATTGGGGTTGATTGGGGGGGGGGGGGGGGGGCGAGGATAGTGGGTGGGGGTAAAAAATAAAAAATTGAAATTGAAAATATTTTTTAAAAATAATTTTTAATATTTTTTTGGAAGGGGGTGGGGGTAGGGGTGATGTCGGGGTAAAAAAATTGAATTTAAAACAAGCTTTAAATTTTTTATTTTTTTGGTGAGGGGTTGGTTGGGGGGTGGTTTGAGGAATAAATTGATTTTTCAATAAAAAATAATTGTAATTTGAAGTTGGAAGAGAGTTTTGGAAAATGTTTTCCTTAAGTTTAGAAGAGAAGTCATTTTCCTTAAATTTGAGGAAAATGAGTTGATTTGGAAAACATTTTCCAAAACATTTAGCCTAACCAAACATGAGAAAATTGGAAAACATTTTCCGAAAAATGTTTTCCTTCATACCAAACACACCCATAATCTCTTCACTTTGTTTGGGATTGACGTGTAGTTAATTGATTGATCTATTTACTTGTCTAGTGTGATACCGATACTCGATGGGAAATGGAACTTAGATCACGATGTGAACGTACTTATGAGTGGAATTTAAAGTTTGTGGGCAGTTATACTAGCTTGCCACATGTTCATGGCTCTAATGAGACCAATCATGTTGCAACTGTCACTTTCCTCCTGGCGATAACTGAACTGCCGGAGGACATTGCCCAGCTGGAAGATTAAAACACTATTGCGGTGACTCTAGTTCTAAAGAAAGGTGGAGATGGTATGTCCATTGGAGGTGTGGAGTGCTCTTTTAACTTGGTCTCAACTGACATTTATGTCTCTATCTTTAGATGTGCATAACTAGACAGTTAAAACTCGTATAAAATTGAACAAATATACACATTCGTCCTATGTGGCGTCCTACTTCGCAATTTTGTGTCCTATATGGTGTCCTACGTGTATTATGGCACGTAGGATACGTGTATCTACTTGTTCAGTTTTATAAGTTTAAGTACTTAGCTTACTTATGCACACTCAAAGTTAAAGATCATAGTTACCGACTGAAACCAAGTAAGGTCATGTTTATGTTTTATGTGTTTTATAAAGGCATAATACATAAATTGGACCCTAAACTTGGCTTCGAATTTTAAGTATGATCTCTAACTTTCAAAGTGCACAAGTAGGCACTTCAACTATCCAATTCTTAAACAAAAAAACACGCGAATCCAACCTAGCATAACATGTGATTGAGACGCAATTCAGGCGCGTCAGGGGTATTTTTCGAGGCCCACAACAGTTAAAAAAAAAAAAAAAAGCGGAAATGACAATTTTACCCTTAATGAATCCCTTTTAAATATATCTTTATTTTTTTCAAATCAAAATCCCATTTTTCTTCTTCTTCTTCTTCCTAATTCTAGTACTCAAGCTTTTTTACTCTTTTTGTGCACAATTTCTGGTCGTTTTTTATGTAATGGCTTCTAATTTTTTTTGTCATTGTGTAAAAAGAGCTATAATAAAGATTTCTTGGTCTGCAAATAATTCGGGTATAAAAAAAAGTGAATTTACATTCATGGTGACAGCTTCTACCAAAAATAAACTTTCAAAAACAAAAATTAACATAACCAGACTAAATTGAGAAAGAACAACACATAAACATCCAAAAGATAAGAACTTTGACCACAAATCTTCACAATTTTACTTTGATTTGCAAAGAAATTAGGGCTAAGGCTCCGGTGATGTTGAGTGAAAATCGAGCAAATTGGGAAAAGAAAATACGACCCTACCCTTTTGTATTTTAATTTCTTCTTCTTTTTTTAATTATAAAATACGTGTAATTTTTTAATTACGTGGCAAACACGTAGGAGCGTTTGTATATCACACAATTTGGCTGTTGGATTCGCGTGTTTTTTTATTTAAGAATTGGATAGTTAAAGTGTCTACCTGTGCACTATAAAAGTTAGAGGTCATACTTAAAATTTGAAGCCAAGTTTAGGGTCCAATTTATGTATTATGCCTTTTATAAACTTAAACTAACTTTAAACTTCCCTTGAAAAAGAACAAAGACTTAGAATGATTTGTTAGACAAAAAAAAGTATAATTCTTGACTTTTAACATTAAAATCTGGAAGAGTTAAATTGGAAACTGAGTGGAACTTCACAATAAAAATTGGGCCAAATTATGACAGTCCTCTGTTTACAATCAAATAGAATAACAACACAAATTTAATAGTATAACACACAAATAATTAAATAGTGAGCAATTGATAATCATAGTAAATTTGTTATTACTCTCAAGTAAAGAAATTAAAAGTGCACATTTCAATTAATTGAAAGATCAAATGTGGTTAGACATTACAAGCACTAAATTCAGAAATAATAACAATGTAATTCCACAAAGTAAGGTCTAGAGACGGTGTTGTGTACCGCAACTCTTCTGGTGAAGGAACTGAACAAATTTTGAACTGAACTCTGACGGAATTCGGATAGGACGGTAACTTCTATTAAGCCACACTGCTATTCCTCTTGCCTCCAATATAGGCTGTGAAAATTTTAAGAAAATACAGTAAGATTTGACAAGTATAAAGTGACTCTTTGTAATTGAATGATAATAGAGGTAACTGACCTCTTGATCTGGAAGCTTGAAGATGAAATGCTCGAAAAACAATCGAGCTGCTGTAGAGCGGGATATTCGCACCTTCACCACGAATCTATCTCCACTCTAAACAAAACAATGTTATATCAGGTTGCCTGTGTTTTTATAGTTGGATCTCCAAATTCGACTTGAAGTAGTATGGTAAAAACTATATACAATTGACAAAACTAACAAATACATGAACCAATTAACAGGATGAAATTCGACATACCCTTAGAGGTGCTAGATACTTAAGTGAAAGCTCTGTTGTTGCTAATGCATCACCATTGCGACATACTTCATCAACACTTACACCAATCTTTTCAAGAAACTCATGACGACCTGTTTCATTTATTGAAAAATAAGTGTTCAAATATTGTCATATGTGTACGATCGATTATCGAAACGGTAAACCTTACAATGTTGACAATAACTTGCATAAGTAGCATTGTTTACAACACCAAACTGATCCAATTCATAGTCCCTGACTTTGAGTTCAACTTCATGTTGATAGAGCTGATCACACATTCTGCAAAGTTCACATACCAATAGAAAAAAAAAATGAAATTATAAGAGATTTTGTTCTTTTTTTAATATTGTGTTGCATTGTTTTATTTATTGTTACTTATTTTAAAAGGTAACGAAAAAATTCTGTGTACTGCCGCTGAACAGAGGAAGTAATAGATATATATATATATATACACACATACCCTTGGGTACCTTTGAGATCGAATGCATTATGAGCTTCAAAACTCTTCGATTTACAGGCCGATAACTGTAAATTTGGAAGCGGGAGTTGCCGGTGAGGGATGATCGGAAATGTAGATGGTGGTGGCCGATGATGATTCAGCAACAGTAGGTTGGGTGCAATGTTAAACGAATGAGACATTTGATGAAAAATTTCAGAGGTAGAAGAGAAGGAAATTGCAAATATTGGAAATCTGTTGTCTAAGTATGTATTCGTAGATTTTAGGCGTTAATGTTTATTGCTCAAAAGTCTTATTTAGGTAATAATAATGCTACCTACTTGCTAGGACGGGTGTATAGGGGTGCCAAATAAATGATCGTAAATGAATGGTTAAGATTTAGAAATTAAAACAAATCATTTTAATGATGAGATTTGAATGATTATAATTAAGATTTTCATTAATGGCAAGGCGTAAGACAGACGAATAAATAAATGAGACAATATTTAATTTTGTTTAAAGTTTATTTGAATTAAGATGGATTAAATAATGGATCGTAACTCAATCTATTTAACTTGACTCAAATTTTCTAACCCAATTAAAATTTAACTGCATATTTCATAGAAACAACAACATGCACAATCAATCTACGAACATCAAGGTGAAGATATGTCCTTTTTGTTTGTCTTGATTCATCATAGCAGAGAATGAAATACAAATAACATGTTTGTGGATTGTTCTATGAAAGAGGTGTTTATTACAACAGCTAGTAATTTCAATTTTATTAGCAAACAAATCCAATTTTATTCCAATGATATAATTGTTGATTGTGTGTAGGTAAGTATTGAGTATTCATTCGATAAATAGTTAAGTACATTTAAATTTAGGAATAATACATAAACATGATCATTAACTTGGCATTAGTTGGCAACTATGACCTTTAACTTTGGATATGCACAAGTAGGTACTTAAACTTGTATAAAATTGAACAAAAGAACACGTTCGTCTTATTCATAGTAGTCTTCCTTCAGTTGATGAACTCTCTTATCTAATATTAAAATGAGTGGGGGATTGTTGGTTTATTAGCATTTTAATATTAATATTTTGTATATTAATTTGCTAAAACTTAGTATAGCCGTTGTTGCCAACCATTAGTGGTTTTTCAGTTTGCTTCCGTTGCATATCATAACTGCTGCATTAGTGCTATTCAACATTATTCCAAATGGAGTTGGTGCATATGTTACAAATTTTTTTGGTGCAGCAGCAAGCCGTTGGTGGCTTAGTGTTTCTTTATTTCATTCTTTTATTCCTTCATTACACCTTGTAACCTATGTAACTCCTAAGATCATTATTTTCACTATTTACTACATCATTATCTTCCTATTCATTGCTAGGAAGATTTCTTCTAGTATAAATAGTGGTGGTCTTCATTTGGTTTGTTACACACAACACATAAGAAAAAGATAGAGAGGAAAAAGTTTGTCAAAAAGAGAGTTCTTATTAGTTGAAGAGACGTGTCTTTTTTGTGGAGCTTTGGACTCAACTCTTGTCCAGAGTTGTTGAGTTATATATTGTGATTAGGCTGTTGTATCCTGGAGGGGACAAGTCAAGAAGGACTATTGTTGGACCGGTGAAAACATTTGTTGCAGTGGGATTGAATTTCCTTAAAGAGAGCAATATATCCGCGCCTCAGCCCGAAGAGATTTTTGTTTCTTCATTTTATTTTTCAATTGTAATCTTGTAGTTTTATTATTTTGTAATTTTTCACTAACAATTTTAAGGAGATTCAATATGGCTACAATTGAAAAAACCGCGGATGTCAAGATGGGAGACCTTAACAAGCCATTTCAGCTCAATGGTAACCATTTTAAGAGATGGAAGGGTAAAGTACTTTTCTACTTAAGTCTTCTCAATGTTTCTTATGTGTTAACTGAGAAGAATCCTAATAAAGTAGACATCACCTCTATGAATGATGATGAAACTATTTCTCATCTAGAGAAAGTGGAAACGTACAATATTGATTCCTATAAGTGGCGGTATTATATTCTTAATTGTCTATCTGATAATTTTTATGACTATTATGATAGAACTTACTCTAGTGCAAAGAAAATTTGGAAAGCATTGCAGAGTAAGTATGATACCGAAGAGGCGGGAGTGAAAAAATATGCTTCGTTTCCAAATGGTGGACAATAAATCAGTGGTAGACCAAGCTCAAGACTTTATAATGATTGTTGGAGAGCTTAGGTCCGAGGAGGTTAAAATTGGAGATAACCTTATTGTTTGTGGCATAGTGGATAAACTTCCACCTTCTTGGAAGGAATTTCAAAAAAACTATGCGCCACAAACAAAAGGAAACCTCCCTTGAAACCTTGATAATGAAAATCCGCATGGAAGATCAGGCAAGAGGCCAAGATGCACTTTTACAAACAGAAGAGATCAACATCACAACGAAGGTAAATTTAATTACTTCAAAAAATGTTACACCTGAAACTCACAAAAATACTTCTTTGAAGCCTAAGAAGAAAAAAGTTCAAAAAAATAATGGTAGACCTCCCAAGAAATATAATGGTCAAAATAACCAAGCACAAAATCAACAAGTCCAAGATAAGGGGCTGTGCTTTGTTTGTGGCAAGAGTGGGCATATTGCTCGATTTTGCAGATTTCGAAAACGTGGTCCTAACTCTCATGCAAACGCTACTGAAGAACCTTTTGTGACCGTGATTACCGACATAAACATGGTTGAGAGTGTTGATGGATGGTGGGCTGATTCTGGTGCAAACCGTCATGTCTGTTATGACAAAGACTGGTTTAAAAAATGTACTCATTTTGAGGAGCCCAAAACCATTATGCTTGGTGATTCTCACTAAGCCAGTTCCGGTCCTTCCATCTGCCTCTATCTCAATAGCTTTCAAAATCGAGTGATTTGATTAGCTTACATCGGAGGGAAAGACTGAAAGCGGCTGCAAGCAAACCACACAGGTCATATCTATTACCTCTCGAATCAACTCAAGTGCTTGGAACGGGAGATGTCGAATTGTGTTTTACTTCTGGAAGGGTATTAACTTTGAAAGATGTACTTTATACTCCTTCTATGAGGAAAAATTTGATGTCTATTTTTCTTCTTAATAAAGCAAGTTTTAAACAAATTATTGAGTCTGATTAATATGTAATAGTGAAAAAGGGTATTTTTGTGGGAAAGGGGTATGCATGTGATGGGATGTTCAAACTGAATGTTGAAATGAATAAAGTTTCTATTTCTGTTTATATGCTTTCTTCTACCAATTTTTGGCATGCTCGTTTGTGTCATATTAATGATCGTTATGTTGGAATCATGAGTAGTTTAGGATTAATCCCAATGATTAAAAAGAATTTTGAAAAATGTGAGACCTGTAGTAAAGCCAAAATCACTAAAAGGCCTCATTTCCAAGTTGAAAGAAAAACTGATTTGTTAGAATTAGTTCATACTAATATTTGTGAACTTGGTGGAATTTTAGCTCGTGGAGGTAATACATAAACATGACCTTCAACTTGGTTTCAACGAATAATTATGCCCTCCAACTTTGAATGTATACAAATAGGCACTTAAACTTGTATAAAATTGAACAAGTAGACACAAGTGTCCTACATGGCACAAGACACGTAGGACACCATGTAGGACACAAAATTGCCATGTAGGGTGTCATGTAGGATGAATGTGTCCATTTGCTCAATTTTATACAAATCTAAGTGTTTACTTGTGCACACCCAAAGTTAAAAGGTCATAATTGTCAACTGACGTCAAGTTAAGAGTCATGTTTATGCATTATGCCATTAAAATATGACCAGCTATGTATATTAATTCGCTTAGAAATTGTATGCATTGATTGATTGATTTTTGCCACGAATGTACGGACAATCATGTATACATTGTCAATTGTGTATGCATAAAAGTATTAAATATTCATTCAGTAAGTAGTTGTATACGATGGAAAAGGGCCAAAAATACCCTTGTACTATTCGGAAAGGTTTAAAAATACCCCTCATCCATCTATTGGGTTAAAAATACCCTTCAATCAACATTTTTGGTCAAATATTACCCTTTAAACTAACAACCTTATATTTTTTTAATCATTATATTTAATAATTATTATGTGGCGTCTTTCTATTGAATAAAGTTAAAGTTTTAACCCACCAAATTTTCTCCTACCAACCCGACCCATACTGACATTCCTCGACCCAAACCCAATTAAAAGATCCATCACAAATAAAAAAGATATGATCTCTTCTCCATCACAGATAGGAGCTGAAGGTTTTGGTTTAAAAGATCCATCCCTATGGCCAGCTGGGGCAGAACGTTTCCTTGTGAGCTCTTTTCGCACTTGAGCAGATGGAGCAGATTCACAAGTTCTGTTATTTGGTTTATCTTGTTGGGACTTAGCAGTTAAGTCCCAATTTGAGTCTGATTGCCTCAAGTTTGACATCTGATATTGAAGTCTTTCGATCTGTCGTTCAGGACAGAAAGGTGAATATTCCGATTGAAGACCACGATCCACAATATGTCTAACTGCATTTTTTAGTGCATATATTTCACAGTTTATAGCCTTAATCTGCGAAAAAAAGATAGATTAAACTTGATTTTGGACTTCAGAAGAAATGATCAATTCATGATGCTATTTCCAGCATGAAGTATTCGCTTGGTAATCTGTTTTGAGTGACTTACATAATCCTTCAGGAGCAACACTGGTGAAATCAAGTTAACAAGCTCAAATGCATAGACATAAGTAAATGCCCCAAAGCCATCCAGCAAACTCTGTTCTTCAGATGAACCAAAACATGAGTCATTAGTGCCAACAACAATCCAATAATCGTGTACAAGAACCTAACAGCAAAACCTTCAGCTCCTAACTGTGATGGAGAAGAGACGATATCTTTTTTATTTGTGATGGATCTTTTAATTGAGTTTGGGTCAAGGAATGTCAATATGGGTCGGGTGAATAGGAGAAAATTTGGTGGGTTGAAATTTAACTTTATCCAATAGAAAGACGTCATATAATAATAATTAAATATAATAATTAAAAAATATGAAGTTGTTAGTTTAAAGGGTAATATTGGACCAAAAAGGTTGATTGAGGGGTATTTTTAACCCAATAGATGGATGGGGATATTTTTAAACCTTTTCAAATAGTACAGGGGTATTTTTGCCCCTTTTTCGTTGAATTTATGATATCAATTGCAATGCATATGAAATATGCATGCATTAAAATATGTATACATATTCATGTATGCATTCGTCTATACATTCATTTAGAATTAGCTTAAGTAATTCACAACTCTTTAAAGTTATCAGCATATTTCATTTAGACATTTTAACTAGGACTATTATCTATTGAACATTTAAATTATTCAAAAAATGTACCTATTAAACACAAAATATTGATATGGCAAAATAAGTGTTTTCCACCTCTTGGGCGCGTGAATTTTTTTGAAATAATGTTTTATTTTTATTTTTTCCAAAATAACACACTTAGCATTTAACAAAATTAAAATATTTTTAAAAATAATAATTCTTAATCCAAAAAAAGAAAGAGCACCCTCACCTCCGTTCTAAGTCATCTTCTTCACCAACTTTAAATTTTCAAAGACAACTGAAGAATCTCCATTGTTTATTTTGTTTTTTTCATTTCTATTTCTTTTCAATAATTATTAAAAAAAAAAAAACTGAATGAACTAATTGAATTTGCAATAAAAATAAAGAAAGCAGATTTTTTAACATCTGGATAAAAAAGTTAGTTGACGCTCCATCTCCATTTTCGGCCACCTTCAAATAAATATCTCCATTCAAATTAAATTGTAAACCCACTAAACTTATCAAAAACAATATCAGATAATTCTATAAAATTAATTTAGGTCCTCTTGATTTCTCCTTGCAATCGATTCAAGATGATTAACCATTGGCAAACTCCCTTTCTTCATCACTCTTATGAAAAATAATTTTCAATAAAATTAATTTGAGTCCTCTCGATTTTTCTTTGCAATCGATTTCGAATGAGTAATCATTGACAAACTTCTTCATTACTATTGTATTTGTATCTTTGAATACCTTTCTCTCTCACGCATTAGGAATAAAAAAATATTTAAAAAATTGAATCTGCAAGTAATTTGCAGTGAAATTGGTTTATGTGGTTTGAGAAAAAAAATTGCTGGGAAGAAGATGAAGAAGAAAGGGGGTTGGGTAGGGTAGGCCGGTGGGGTTGAGTAAATGTGTTGTTATTTCATTTATTTTTTAATTAAAAAATAGATATAAAATTTACTTGAAATAATTTTCTTTATTTTTAACATAAAAATAAATTCTATAGTTGTTGGCCACACATGTCATCTTTTAATTAGTCATTTTTGCCACATCATAGCAAGTGTATGATCACACACATTTTAATTTTTTTTACTCATTATCGAAAAAGGTCTAATAAGAACATGTTTTGGATAGATAAAAGTGTTCAATAGGTACTAGTCCTAGTTGATGTGTCTAAGTGAATTATATGGATAACTTTAAGGGACACAGATGACTTAAGCCTTTAAAATTTGTATTTTTTTAAATTAATTGATTGTTGCACTAATGCATGAAAAATCATGTATATACTTATTAATTTTATTTGTACAAACCTTCAATTCCAAAAATCAAAGACCTTTAATTCTTTTTTATGATGACGACGTAAGATTTTTAGAATATGAAGTAAATATAAGCTATAACCATGAGAAAATAACGATTTTGCATCAATATATACCGAGTGATTCAAATGTAGATGAAAAAAAGTAGGCGAAAAAGAAGTCAGAACCTAAATTTTCACCCAAAAATAACTGAAAACCCCTAATTCAACAAATGACAAAATTCTTGATTTAATGGGCAAGAGAAGTTGCTAGATTATGTATGAAAGATGAATTTAAATTTGAACTACTATGTACTCCCTCTGTCCCAATTTATATGACTCACTTTCCTTTTTAGTCAGTTTCAAAAAGAATGACACATTTTTATATAAAGTAACAATCAAACTATAAAATATCTATTTTACCCTTAATGAAATGATCTACAGCCACACAAATTTCTATCATTCATTTAGGACCACAAGTTTTAAAAGTCTTCCTTTCTTTCTTAAATTTCATGCCGAGTCAAAGTACCTCATATAAAATGGGACGGAGGGAGTAAGATATAAGAAAGAAAAAGAGAAAAAGGAGAGAAATAAATTACAGATCATGCCCCCGTTTTAGTTTAGGCCTAATTTCCCTCCAACCCTCTTTAGTTTAGGCCTTATTCCTATTTTAAAACTAGTAGTAGTAAATGCTGTATGTTTCATCTACATTTTCGTAATAGTACATTCATTCTCTCATAATCGTGAATACCACGAGCCTCTGGAGTACCTCTATCAAGAAAATACAGGACCAAAGTGCACTTCCAATGATCAACAAAATACTGGTCCACCATATATAGCACCTAACAAACTTCAAGAGCCACCACTCAATTGAAAAGTCAAAAGCACAAGATTTGCAGATTTCAGTATCAAATTAAATTTTATTGATTATGATGGTGTGGGAGGATTTAGTACACTTTCATTAGCACACCAGAGCACGATCACAATATCAAAAATGATTTTTAACGTTAATTAATCAACGACAATTAGCATTCTTTATAAATGTTCCTAAAGCCTATAGCAACATTGGATTCAATGGCGTCAATTAAGTAATGTCAATAAAAGATTTAATACTCTTTATTAATGTATATATTTATTCCGTTAGCATCAAGAGTTAGTTCATTGTATAAATAACAAAAATACATAAAAATCAGAAGATAAAGTGACTAACCTGGTCCCATTTGGAATTAAAGAATTTGGCATTTGTAACATTCAATCACAGCCATAACGGCATAATCAGCTACAAGCTAGGGTATCCAATAGATAATATACAAATTACAATTACTAGGAAAAAGAATAGACAGAAATTTCATGTCATCCTTTTTTTCGATTGATATCGTGTATACTTGCTTTAGCATTCGACTAATTAAAATTCATGCCTCTAAAGCAAAGGGGACTCACGTTTGAGAGAGTGGGTGCACGTGCATTTATTAACTTATGAATATAAACATATATATAGTTTTGGATTCGCCTCTGTCCCTATCATAAATGATTCCATTCTAGAGCAGAAGCGTCATTTTTTTTAGACTAATTAAAAAAAGTGTGTCACGTAAATTGAAACACGATAGTACTACATTACTATTGCAATCTAGTTTGGGCACTTGCTCTTATAACGAAATCGACCTTTTTCTAGTTGAAGGAGATGCTTTTGCCATTTTGTTTTCAAGGACAACAAGTGGCCTATGTTCTATATTGATAGAGACTGCCAGCATGGAACTAGCTCTCTAAGTTTCCAAAAGCCATGCACCCTCCAAATATTTCATAGTGACATTATATTTCTTTTTTATGATTGTGGTCTTCGGGCCAAATTTCTCGCACCTTGATTAATTCCACGAGATATATGTCACCTCCAACTAGCAGCTAGTACCAGGTAACTCTGTCCATCAAGGCTAGGATAGATGGAAAGAATCACCTAGTTCTTTTTGTCTCCGCTGAAAATTAAACCCGAGACCTCATGGTTTTCAACCATTTCATTGATTACTAGGTATTTTCACTTTATTTCTTCATATAAAATTTTGAAACCATGTGAAAATCTCTATCAACAACAATCTATCTACCTTTATAAAGGTTGGAGTAAGGTTGCATATACACCACTTTTACATAGACTTCACTTGTAAAATTTTACTAGGTATGTTGTTACAAATATTATGACATGTTTAATATCACGAATTCTACAATCACACAATTATTCTAACATATTTAAAACCATAAATCTTCCTAGTATTTTAAACTTTAGTTTTGAATTAAACTAGGTGATATAAATAGAGTGACATCTTTCAACCACCTTTGGTTTTTGCTATCCTATTCAAGATCAGAACACACAAATTGTCAAAAATGGTGTTCTGGATTTTAGCACACTACACTAGTACCCTAAAGTTTAGTCCTTATGGAAGTTCATTGCATAAAGAGCAAAAGTATATTAAATCAGAATATTAGGCATGTGTAGCTTTCCAATTTCAACCATACTTTTTTCTGCACCCAAACACTAAATCCACTTACACATTATAACATATTCAGTAATAAGTGGGGTCTGAAACCTTATATCTACCTTTATAGGGTAAAGGTTGTTTCCGATAGATCAGCTCAATAAAATCATTTTCCATAACATGATTTGAAAATAAAAATGTTGCAAGTCCACTAACTTACAACAACATACCCAGTATAATCTCATAGAGGAGCCTGGAATCTTATCCCAACCTTTATAAAGTAGAGAGGTGATTTCCAATAGACATTCAGCAACCTTATCGCTACCTTTATAGAGTAAAGGTTGTTTCCGATAGACATTCAGCTCAACAAAATCACTTTCCATAACATGATTTGAAAAAAATGTTACGAGTTCACTAACTTACAACAACAAATCCGGTAAAATCTCATAAATGGAGTCTGGAACCTTATCCCTACCTTTATGAGGTAGAGAGGTTGTTTCCGATAGACATTCAGCTCAAGAAAATCATTTTTCTGAAATGATTTGAAAGAAATGTTTTGTATCCACTAACTTATTAGACAAAAAGAAGTGGTTAACACAACTAGTGTATACTAGGCCAAGAAAGCATCAAACAGATAAATTTACTATGGGAATCAATAAGGAGAAGTATAGACAAAACTAAAGAGCTGTCTTAAAAAGGTCTTTGAGAGATATCATATCATACTCATCATAGATAACATAGTTCAAAAAAAGATGCATAATAGGGAATAAAATGACAGTCGTTTGAAGCCCTTTCATCAGGCAACAAACACTCGAAGACTAAGCACATTGAGATTGAAGCCCTTTGGACGGCTCATAAGAGCACGGGAAAACCCAAAGGGACTAGCAATTTCTTTGAAAACGACAAAAACATCCCCTTGACTCGATAACTTCTTAGAACTAACAAACAAGTAGAACTCGATTAAGGAAAATCACAGTCTCGAGCATCTAGTTAACTGATTCTTGAGACAGACAACTCTTTTGACGCTTAGTACTAATACTACCAAAACATAAACTCATCACCTAGCTGCAAAATTATGGGCATGCTATATTGAGGGGTGTTCCATTCGTCCGTGGAGCATCATCCATCCAAGAAAAGGATTCATTGTAGCCATCGAAATTGAAGTCATCAAAATCAGGCAAACCAGTAGGCAATTGCTCATCACCCTCGATTAGACAAACCGGAGGGTCCTCAAAATCATTGACAACAAACTCATCCAAATGCTGATTGAAATCATCAGCGCCAATGAGGAACGACTCGAGCTCCAAATCAAGGTCCATACTTTCTCCAATTTGAGACAGAGGTAGAGTTTCCTCCATTATAGCCAACTCAGGTACTTTTTGTTCAACAACATTAGCCTCCAAAGGCGTAACATTGCTCGCCTTTTCATTATTGTTTAGGCCATTAAGTCTTAAAATTGGAGCAGACGCGGATACAGAAGTTAAAGTATCCAATTCAAGAACTGATGATGATGACAAGGAGTGTGAAGTACGTGATACCGAGCTTTCTGCATAGTCCTCTGAGACACCACTAGCAACATTTTGGCTTTGATTTTGGTACTCAGAGACCATTGAACCAGAACTCACCTTGGACACATTTGTGCTACTATTCTTCGCCCTAGTTTCAAATTCAAGACGTTTCAATTCGTAAGCTCGAGAAGCTTCCACAGCAGTATTATAAGTACCCAACCAAACCCGTCTGCCTTTAAACGGATCACGAATTTCAGCAGCCCATTTTCCCCATTTTCGTTGACGAACACCTTTGTATTTCGATAATAAACCCCCTGCTGGCCTTGGTTGAATCAGGGGTTTAACTAAACCCTCTTTCTTTGTTTTTTTCTCTCCATTGTTACTATCTTGAAATGAACATTCAGTCTCAGAGGCTTTTGTAAGATTAAAAGAGTTGCCAATCTGCAACTTAATCTCTCTAACGAAACGCTTATACCTCGAATCATCGATCCTCTCATCATCCGAGGAATCATCAGTAGCATCAGGATCATTACAAACAATCCTAATTTTCCTCACTAATCTGTTTGTATCAACTTTGTTCTTCATGTTTCTACCAAGATTCTCAAATTTTGATGACAAAGGCTTAAGCATAACCTCAATATTAGCAAAAATTTGTTCTTTAAAAAAGGAAAATTCAAAATTTCTAAAAAATAAAAGGAAAAAACAGGGAAAAAGTTGTAAAGATTACACTTTTTGTATCAAGTAAGTGGCGTTCTCAACAGCAAAATAAGATGTAAAAATTGCTTTATATGAAATCCCTCAAAAAATACAGCTCCAGAACAATTCCTGAAAAAAAAAAAAGAAGCAAAACCCCACAATAGATCAGCTTCCAAAAGCACCAACAAAAAAACCCCCACAATTCAACATACTTTTACGACCATCAACTATTAATTGAGTGACCATACGAGAAATCGAACAAAAATACTACCAAGGGTTTAAGATAAGTAAAATTGTACCTTTTGGGCCTCAAACCCATCGATAAAATTGGGGAAAATTGCACGCAGACAACCAAGAAAAGTGAAGAAACTGAAAACCAGAGCTTTAATGGTGCTCCAAATTCGATCACAGCTAAATGAAACCTTGCCGACATAAATTTCTCAAAACCCACTATTTTTTCTTTGTTAATTTGGTGTTCTTGGTCCAAAAAAGTGAGCAAAAAGGGAGTAAAGTGGATGAGATATTCCTATTTATAGAAAGAAAAAGGATTAGGAATCAATGGTCAGAATTACTACGGAGTATTAATTTTTTTCAGAATCAGACAAAAGATTTTGCTAAGTTTTTTAATAATCAGAATTTTGTAGAAATGAAACACAATAAAGAAGTGCTGAAAAGAATAGAGATGTGTTGTCCCCTCCTAGTGGCAATGGAGTGTCACTGTTAGGTGGCTGCTTATTTCTGATTTTGTTTCAGACAATATTTGGCAATTGGCACACAATCTCAATAGTACAAGAGAGTCGAGTGCGAAGGATAAAATCAAATAGTTTTCTAATTAAATTATGATATTATTTTGATTGGTAAGTTTGGAATAATATATTTTAAAATTAATAATTAGTATTGAGATAAGTTATTTTTTATCTGGATAGAATAGTAATATGGTATTAAAATTATCTCGGAATAATTTGGTGAATTACGTATTTTTAATTATATATTATTTTAATTGATTAGTTAAAAGTTTGTATTTTATATGTAAATTAAAATGAAGATAACTTTCATATTTTACAATTTAAGACTTAATATGTGCTTAAATGAAGTGAAATAAATTATAAAGGCATAATACATAAATATGTCATTTAACTTGGCATCCACTTACATTTATGTCATCTAATTTTGAGTGTGCACAAGCAAACAATTAAACATTTGTAAAGTTCATCAAATAAACACATGCATCTTACGTGGAATTCCACATGACAATTTGAGTCCTACGAGGTGTCCTACGTGTATTATGTCACGTAGGATTCATGTATTTGCTTATTTGACTTTATACAAGTGTAAGTGTCTGGTTGTGCAGATCCAAAGTTGGAAGGTATAAATGTGAAATGAGACCAAGTTAAAGGTTTACTTGTGCAGACCACCACCCCCCTCTTTCTCTCTGTCTCCTCTCTACTCCCTCCGGTTGTTCCTCTCTTGATCGTCTCTCTCCTCCCTTTCTATTCGACTGCTTGAAAATTGGGGATATTACTGACACAAATTTGGCGAGAGATTTGTATCAAGTTAGAAATGGTGGAGACCTCTCTTCTTTCTTTTCTGCTCTTCGATTTCATATTCAGACTCTCAGTATTTCTGAATGAGGGGGAGTTACAATATTGTATCAATCATATTCTAAAAGAGTATATAACACATGATATAAATGTATACAAATGATACAGATGTATACACTTGATATAACTATATTTATATTGATACACTTGATACAAAGTGAATACATAAGGAACATATAACCTTGATATAATTGTTTTTGTTAATACAACTTGATATAATTCGTTGATACAGGGTGAATACACAGGAAACAATATATTTGATACAATTTTTATTGTTTGATACAATCTAATACAACTTAGATACAATTGTATTTAATTATATTCATTTATATACAATCTCTCTCTCTCAAATTGTGCTCGCATCTCTCCTCCTAACATGTATTTGAATTAGCTCCCTACGCTATATTAAAAGTATTTTCTTAAAATTATTGTTGTATTAATTATCTTTTGAGGGGAAAAAACCTTAGACACGTACAATTATTGGGCATGGTCAGTCCAAAGCCTTCCCTTTCATAAAGGTTGGTGTAGGCCAATACATAATGTGGGCTACACTATTAAATAATTTGATTTCTACCAATGGCTGCCAAGTGCCAATAACGTGACATACAATATATCTCCAATAAATACATAAAAAGATTCAATGCTTGAAATTATTAATTGAGTGACTTATTTTTGCTCCCTAGAAGAGTACATAAAATGACCAGGTTAAGTGTAATAAAAAAGCAGTGAAAGATGGACCTAAATTTATTTATATGTGATGAAGAATGGGCATACTGAAAGTTTTTGGAGAAATTTGGTTGGGTGACCTTTACAGTGTAGTAGGTATAGTTAGCAGGCGTTTGGCCGTGTGATATCATATCATGATACGAAATCGTGAAATGAAATTAGTGTTTGGACATGCGATTTCATGTTGATTATATCTCATGATTTCATATCATGAGATGGAATCCCATATTCTCTAAAAATCATGATTTGGGAATTTCATATCATGATTTTGAGATTTTTTTTAAATATAAAAATTGACCCACAAGTTTATATTTTGTTAAAACAACCTCATATTTATATCTACTAACCATTTATTTCATATTTAAATAAAATTTATAATAACATCACTACATTTTAAAATTTATTAGTCTCACCAACATAAAATTTATTATTACTTTAAATTTGGTGAATATAAATGATAAAGTAGGAATTGATTTGGTGAATCTGAATAAGAACGGAGGGAGTAATACTTTTTTGGTTTTTCATAATAAAAAAAACTTCTCTCTCGGCTACATATGAAAATGTTTAAAGCAATTCAATATGAAAAAGGACAAAATTGGTGATGTATGTTTGATAATCATTACTTCCAATACGTTTGATTTTAACACGAAATTAATGCATTGAAAATGTGTAATTGCACACAAGTGAAACAAGACATGAACCATTATGATATTGACACACACAAGTGAAAGTTGACGTAGCTTGTATAGTGTTACATAATTATTTGCGAGAATACCAAAGGAGTGATGAAATATTTATGGTCTATGAGCATGAAAATATAGTTGCAAATGATATTGACCAACAAATGGCTCAAACTAACAATGTTTGTTCATTTTCTCGGTCATATGATCGAGAAATGCAAGTTCAACGTGAGGAGATTGTACGTACTATGTAGGAGGATTATGTTAAAGATTAGGACACTACAATTTATTTTCAATTTTTTTATTGAATTAAAGTTAGATGAAACGGTCACTTAAGTGGAGAACAAATAGCTTTGTAATAATTTATCATGCGATTTTATAAATTTATGTTTATTTGGTAAGATTGAATAAACAATTTGGGTTAGTTTAATAGTTTTGCAACTTATGAGATTCTTATGTTTATGAGGAAATATACAACACAAAAATTTCATATCGCATGTCCTAACAAAACTCAATTTCAACTTATGATTTCATATCGTGATTTCCATATCGCATGGCCAAACGGGCCCTTAAATGACTTTTGTGTTATATGTTATAACTTACAAATAAAAGAAACGTGATTTTATTAGATAATTTCAATTAATAATGAAGTTCTTTTGTGTGTTATAAATAAAAGAAATATGATTTTACTAGATAATATCGATTAAAAATGAAGTTTTTGTACAAATTGCTCTTATTTTGGGATGGCCTTTGATTTTTATTTCTACTACTTATTTAATGAAAATTTGTGAGTCAAAACATCCTTATTTATGACCTAATTTCATAAGGCATAAGTTTAGAGAGCTATTATCTTATCCACATAAGTTATATAAGAATTAAGTTATATAGCATAAGTTGTGTAGTATTTAATTCAATCAACATAAATTTAGAAAATATTGCCATAAGTTTTGGAAATAGGATAAGGTACACCTTTTTAACATAAGTGAATCTAGGATTTCAACAACATGGTACACCACTAAAAAAAGAAGCAAAAAGTGTATTAAAATGGAAATTCATCTCTAGTCCTCTAGGCTAAGAACTCAACTATCAACCAAGTATACCATTTAGCCTTCTTATAGCATGAATTAGCAGATAATATTATTACCAATGTTATAAAAAATATATATACATAAAATACTTGGTTTCATGGAGAGACCACAGGTTCACGTGTCTCATATTTTAGGCTAGAAATTTGCTACTGGTCTCTTACAACATAACTTTGTTGGTTCTGTAAACTGAACTTATATATGCCTTTATCGATATAACTTGAACTAAGTTATCCCTTGTACAATACAATTTGTGGGTTCTGAAACTGATCGAAATATTGAATGACATTTTTGATGAGTAATAGACTCTAAAAGAAATTTATTAAAATACCTTAATCAATCTTCTCATATGATAAATAATGTAGAATTTTTTAAAGAGTCCGACTAGCATAGCTTATTTGTATGCTCCTTTTCATTAATAAACTTGAAGACCTACTAAGTACTAATATAGGACATAGGCAATTAATTCACACATTTTGGTTCACATTTTCCAGGACATAATAAAATTCTTCCCTAAAGGCAATTCCAGTCCATGAATATCCATCATCATACTCTTTCTCTTATCAACTTCATCATCCAAATTGTTTATGTACTTGTGTTCTGTTGTGCTATACTTCACTCTTGAAGCATCTTCGATCGGTTGTCCATCGACGTTTATTTCAAAAGCTCCATCAGTATTATTGGTGCCTAAAACTATAACCTTCTCAATGAACCATCCTTTATCCAATGCAAACTTACTTTCTTGAACTTCTGACCACAACTTCATTGTTCCATTACTTGCTGTTGCATGGAAATCGATATACGTTGAGTGCCCGTTTCCAAGTTTCATCTCAGGAAGCTCATCATCGTCGAGGAAAAGATTTCCTTTAGCTTCTATGTCATTTGTCCCCGATGGTAAGGTGACTACAAGGGTAAAAGGTGTCGTTCTAGCTTCTTTTGATATCATCCCACCGCGTTGCATTGGTATGATGGTGTTTTGGTAGACATGTACATTGACCACATTTAGAGGCGCGTCTAATGTGAGGTAATGTAGGTCTTTTGTGACAATTGCTTGTGTCATATCGAATAAATTGTACCACGTACCAGGGGGAAACAGAGCTTTCACCTCTGTTTTCCCCTGATCTAACACTGGTGAGACCATGACACTGCTTCCTACAAGGAATTGAGTGCTCACGTCGTAAAGTTCTGGTAGAGTTGGGAAAGAGAAGAAGAGGGGACGAGCAATTGGCGCACCAGTAGTATGTGCCTCGTAGTTCAAAGTATAGAAATATGGCAGTAACTTGTACCTCATTCCTAAAGCATTTCGCGCAGATTCAGCCACACTCTCCCATTGGTAAAGCTCTTGTCTTGGTGAATAGTAGTTCGCGTGATCCCTTGAGAATGGATAGAACGCGCCAACTTCAATCCAACGATTGCAAAGCTCCTCCGTTGGTGCTGGATAGAATCCACATATATCAGCACCAACCATAGGAACACCAAACAATCCAAAATTCAACACTGTAGTTATTGAATACCTCAAATCATCCCAAGTTCCTCTGTTATCCCCTGTCCAATGTGCAGCATAATGCCCCGAACCAACAAATGTGGAACGAGACAATATAAAAGGACGCTTCCCCTCGAGTCCTTGAAGTGCCTTATGAGTTGCAATGGACTGAGACAACCCGTAAATGCTATGAGCATCATATTCCTTAACTCCATTATAATGAACCGCGCTAGTCGCTATGGTTTTGTAACCAATTGGTGCTTGTATTCCACTAGCATTAATCTTATAAGGCGGATCATCCCATCTAGTATTCGTTATGTTTTTGCAATCCAGGCAACATATCCAACCAGGACCGGTGCCAGTAGGACATATCCTGCCTTCAGGGATTGTACACAAACCCGAACAAAAGTTAGAAACTTCATTCATATCAATCCAGAGTCCATCCACAGGCACAAGTTCGCGAAACCTCCTGATTTCATCACCCCACCACTCAACAGTCTTCGGATTCAGAAAGTCCGGAAAATTGACAGCACCAGGCCAAACTTGAGCTAAATAAGGCTTGCCTTCATATTTGATGAAAACATCATTAGCTATACCTCTTTGGTAAACACCATAAGTGTTGTTAACGCCGATTCCAGGATCAACGATGACAATGTACTTCATGCCACGAGCATGAATTTTGTCCAAGAAAGCTAGCAAATTCGGACGAGGATAGTTAACAGGATTGAGAGTGAAATCTTTTTTACCATCCATATGATCATCATCATTCCAGATAACATCAAGAGGGATTTTGGCTTTGTTGTAGTTCTCAACAACATCTTCAATTACTGATAAATTGTGGTAACCCCATCTACATTGATGGAATCCTGTAGCAATCACAACAAGGAGATGTATACAATGAGTTATTAACAACATTTACCAAACATTAATAGTTATTCACTTTCAAAGTTAAAAGGTGAGTAACTTGTTATAACAGGTTAAACTATATTGATACAACGAAGAAAAGATCAAGTGTTATAAGTCCTAACACCGAAATAAAGAAATAACTTTTCGTGAGGTAAAGTTCATATATTCATATCGTAATATCTTACACATTAGCTGTTAAATTAAAGAACATGTGCCCAAAAGGCATAACTCTAGTTTTTGAACACTATAATAAATTTTGAAAAATACTACCAAACTTATGTAACATAACTTAATTCCTATGTAATTTATGCTGAGGAAATTATGTTTGAATAGATAAGGATATATTAATCCATAATTTTTTATTAGATGATTAATATAGGTAAAAATTAAAAACCCGTCAATTTTGAGGATAAAAATAAAAGATCACCCCAAAATAAAGACAAGTCTTACAAAAATTTATTAATATCTACTACTTAGACCTACTTAAATGTGGGCTCTGTAGAGATACCTTTATGTAAATTATTAAAGCCCTTAAAGTGGAAGACATTTCATAGTGCATTATTATGATTAGCCAAAGTGGCAAAGAAAAAAAAAAGATGCCTACAATCTTTCCACTTATGTAAAATAGAAATAATCGAGATTCTATCGAATACAACTTTTCTATTTTTTAGAGTAGGAATAAGATTGTGTACATCATAAATCTAACTTTTTCTAGACTTTATTGGTGAGATTATTGAGATTATTCACGATCCTAATAACTCAATTCATTGACTATCTAAATTTTATCTTATTAATAAGGGTTCGATTTCTATGTTGTGATTTCGTTACCTATTTTTCTTTCTCCTACCTACCCCGATATAATTAAAAAAATACGTAACAAAATTTTATTAAAGGAAATAAATAACACCAATAGACAAAAATTAATTAAGAGTATTTTTGTTTTGTACATAACACGGGTTCTAACTTATTCAAATTTATTCTAATAGAAAAACAGAGACAAAATTTATATAAAGGCCACTCACGGGTTCTAATCAAGACAAAATATAAAACTTACAAATATTCTCCCACCGCCTTTATTTCCAGCCAATAATCAAGACAAATTCAAAATTTAAATATTACGATTTACGAATAATGATTGTGTATTTGATAATTTTGTAATGGGGAGAAAAAGAGCTAAACTGAGATGGAAGGCAAAAATAAAAGGACAAAGAACGTACAGTCTTTTTTTTTTTTTTTTTTTTTACCGTGGTTTCCGGGCGTCGCTTTGCGAACCCGACTAACTGTACCCACCGGGTCCCTCTGTTTCAAGGCGGGTCCACCACGGTTAGTTCCACGGGGCCCTGGAGACGCGGCCGGTTTGTAATGCCTCCAGTGGCCCTGCTGGGGCTCGAACCGGCGACCTGAAGGACTTTGTCCCAGGCCTTTACCAGCTGAGCTACCCCTCAGGGTTAAAGAACGTACAGTCAGACCTTTATATAACAATCATTTCTATAATAACATTTTATTACAAGTCTTATAAAAGTTTAATTTTTTAAAAACGACTTTCATGTCATGTTATATATTCTTTATAGCAATATCTTGCTATAGCAATCAAAAAATGTTCAAACAAACAATGTTGTTATTAAGAAAATTGACTATAATTTGGGAGATGTACCAATAAAACAAACAAATATCAAAGATTGTTACAATAAATACAAGACAAAATACATAAATATGTTCTTTAATCTAATTTCATATGTCATTTACGCCCTTCAACTTTGCGTGTGAACAAATAGATATACGTGTCTTACATAATATAAAATAAATTTATGTCATATAAGACGATGTGTTGTCTATTTATATACGCTCAAGACTGAAAGACATAAATATCAGCTAAGATCAAATTAAACGACATGTTCATGTATTATCTCTAAATACAAATACATTAAAGAAGATGAGAGAACATCAAACTTACCAAAAGACCAATAAGGCATTGGAGCAGGCCTTCCTATGAATGAAGTATATTGATCAATAACATCAAGTGGTGTGGGCCCAGAAAAGAAGTAAAAGTCCAAAACACCCCCAATCACTTTGTATGTTAAAGAATCTCCCTTGTAAAACACATCCATCCCATTGCTATTTAGTAACAAAACAACATGAGCATTTGCAACTCCATTCACATTCCTCAAATCCATATACATAGGGTGTGATCCATACAAATCCATATTCAAATTAATAGCTGGTTGATCAGTTGTATACAAAGTGTAAGGGTCATTTGGGTAAATTTTAATACCATGGGGTTGTGTATTTTCACCTAGACCATATAAAGAAGCATTTTGGGGCAATTTTGTTGATATTTCAAGATATTGATCTTTAAAAACCAAATTGTTATATGAGTCTGAATCATCAAAGCTTGAATTGAAAAGGGTCTCTCCATTTGATTTTCTTTTCACAGAAAAACTAAAAGGGTCATTTTTGTAATTGAATATTAACTCATTTCCGGAATATTCTGACTCTGCTACTACTGATGAAAAAAGATTCTTTCTTGATTCACCACCAACATTTTGTTTCAATGATGGGGGTGTGTTTCTTTGTAGTAAGTTGTAAGGAACTTCCCATCTTTGCTCTTTTGCGTCAGTTATATGAACCCTCAAACGATTATCCGTCTCATGCCTGGATAATAACCACAAAATTAACACAAGGATTCAAAAAAAAAAAAAAAAATCAAGAATGATGTTCATGCCTGAATTATAATCACAAAATTGACACATTCATTTTTTTTCTTTCAAGAATGATGTTCATGTTTGGATTTTAATTACTCCACAAAATTAACATAAATATTCAAAAAAAAAAGGAATCAAGAATGATTTTCATGCCTAGATAATAATCACAAAATTGACACAAAGTCAAATTATTTTCTTCAAGAATGATCTTCATGTCTAGATAACAATCACAAACTCAACATAAAGATTCAATTATATTTTTCAAGAATGATGTTCATCATGCAAGTCTAAGAAATGATTTATTTATTTATTTATTTGAGTCATGAAAAAAGGGAAAAACTTACTTAACATAGAGCTTCAAATGAGGAATATCTAGCCCATAAATAATGTTCTTCTCCTTGACTTGGAGGAGACCTATAAGGCCTCCATCTTGTGATTTTTCTATGGAGATCAACTTGTAACCTTGGCCAATCTTGGTTTGTGTTGTGGAGACAAAATCAACACCAACAATACATAGAATCAAGATTAATAAAGAAGTAAGAGAATAAGGTGATAAGAAGGAAGAGGAAAACATGATTTTGGAAGTGAAAGAATCAACTAGCAATAGTGAATCTTTTGAGGTTTTTGGGACTTATATATAAGGCAAATATTTTTTTGCACTATTTGTGTATTTTAACTTTAACTTATTATAGAGTAATAGATAATATATCTTATTTTTTAGGTTACTAATTTACCTTTTATGGATGTTACCTATCGTGGTTAACTTGGTAATCTATTGAAAAAAAATAAAAAATGATCTAAATAGTCGTCCACTTAATTGTTTAAGCTAATAATATCTGATAGATGTATAGTATAAATCATTACTAGAAATAACAGTTTTCTTTATCATCAATCAGTCGAGAATTTGTATTATATATAAAATATGATTTTCTCACTCAT
This sequence comes from Solanum verrucosum, assembly GCF_900185275.1. NCBI lineage: Eukaryota > Viridiplantae > Streptophyta > Magnoliopsida > Solanales > Solanaceae > Solanum > Solanum verrucosum. The sequence goes on from NW_026020815.1 coordinate 1,542,217, forward strand.
TCTTCTCTGAAGAAATTATGGTGAGAAACTTCTCATTGATTCAATCAAATTATATATCGATGAAAATATCTACTGAATATTTTTCAATAAAAAATGCAATAAAAAGATAGTGACTTTTAGTAGTGAATATATAAATATGGAGGGTAGTCTAATATGTTTCACTTGGCGGTAAAATGAGAATGGTATATTTCATGAAAACGAAGAACAGTAATTCGTTTCTACTTTCTAGTACTTTTTTTATGTTTTAGTTTTAATATTAATCTCTCTCGAAAGGGAAATCATTAACTTTAAGATAAATCTCTTCCATTTTTAGCTAAACAGTTGTTTTTTTCCATTAGTTGATATTTGTGGTGTTTAACTAGTAATACTATTATCACATCAACCCATTAATAAGTAAATTCAAATTTTGGTGGGTTTCTTTTCTTTCTTTCTTTTTTGTTGGGGTAGAATGTTTTGTCCATAAGTCGATAAGAACGTTTTTTGTTTCTCTGTTTTAAAATAAAAAGAAACACCAGACAATCAATTATGTTATTGACAGAAAGCAATTTAATTATATCATTATATTTTAAAATTCTAAAAATATAATAACTTGTTAATTTTTCTATTTTACCTTTGTTAATAATAGAAAAAGATAATGACTTTTATGATTTTGCCAAGAATTAAGATTATTAAGGTACAAATTATTTAAAATAACAGGATAAGATGTAAGCCACTAAAAAGCGCACACGTTAGGATACAAATCACAAATTACTCTTCAATTCATATATAAATTAACATATTGATTGGGTATGAAAACCAATTATTCATTAACATAGGAATCGAATTTGCACAATCAATAAAAGAACGTTAAAGCGACGTCATGAGATCTGTTTTATTGAAAATCAACGCTTGTTGATTTAGGATTTTATTTAATTTATTTATATTCTTCAAATTTATTTTTTCAAAAAAAATTGACCTAAGGAGGTTGAGTTTTATTTTATTTTATTTTTGTTTGGAAAAATCAACTAGATGAACTCGACATTTTTAAAATGTTTTTTTAAAAAAATAATAATTTAACTATAGAAACTTCATGAGGTCGCAATTGTGATTTATTTTTAATTACTTTAAAAACGTACCGACCTCATGAAGTCGGTATCAATATTTCCTGTTTTTTCTAAGGGAAAATTGTATATAATAGCAAACTATTAATTCAAATTAAATGCTATAAATATACTTTGATTTAATTGTACCCTATAGCAAACTATTGCTATTTTCGCCACTCTCCCTGGTGGAATCTCGCTCGCCACTCTCGTTTGGTGGCAGTCTCGCTCACCTCTCTTGCTTTTATACAAACACAAATGTATAAAATATGTTTGTGTTTGTATAAAGCGAGAGGAAATTGTATATATACATATATTTTCGTTCCCCCCTCTCTCTCCTCTCCCAGATCTCGCTCGCCACTCTCCCAAATCTCGCTCGCCACCCTCGCCTCTCTCGCTTATACAAACAGAAACGAAATGTATAAATTGCGCTTCTGTTTGTATAAACGAGAGAAAATTGTATATATACATGCAAATACATATATCTTCGTCTGATACACTTATAATTATACAATACAAATATTTCCCTGTCTAGTTTTCTTTTGCCTTTCTCTCTTTCTCGTTTTATATATACACAGATTATACAATTGATCTTTTGTGTACAACTGCTTTCTTTTGTATATGTATAGAATTATACAACTGTCTTCTTTGTATATGTATAGTGAATTATACAACTGTTTTTTTTATAGATATAGCGAATTATACATATATATGTTTGTTATGGAGCGCAATTATGCAAACTTTGTTATAGCATATAAATATGAATTTTATATTTGCTATATGTGGAAGTTGCTCTTGTTTTAATCATTTAACCGATCTCATGAGCATGAGGTATGTTTCTTTTAAAAAATGGAGGAGATATTTTTTATCTATTTACTTAGATTGGGTTTAGCAGTTTTTTTTAGTATTGAGCTGAGACGAATTGGGTTTAAAATACTAAAATTATGCTATATATATATATATATAGGATAAGGTGGGACAAGATAAAGTGATTGCGGATTTATGCGTATGAATTTGACTTCTTCTTTTTTTCTATTTGGTGCTCGATATCCATATTGGAGCTCGACTAAATTTGAATTCGCTCCGGGAAGTTTCATATTGGGGTAAAGCACTCCCTAACAAAGACGACTCCGTACACAAGGAGACTCGAACCCGAGACCTCTTGGTTAAAGATGAAAGAGTACTTATCATTTCATCACAATCCTTGTTAGTGTATGAATTTGACTTATAACACTTAAAAGTATATTTTAACATGTTATAGTATTAAAAAGATCATTCTTTAAGCTATTTTAATCCACCTTTTAAAGACAACTACTATAACTATTTTTTAGGTGAACTAGTATTTGTATAGTATATTTTTTACATTATTGTTTTAGAATATAAAAATTAAACTAATATTGAAGGGAGTCATACGATTCTTGTGAGTTGTGATACATCACACAATTACTTTCAAATTATCACGTGATTCTGATGTTCCTTTGGTCCCATCTATCTCTTTTGATTTTCCTTTATTCCTACGTCAAATTGCACTAATCAAAATTATTTTCTCTCTGAAGTTAAATTTAGATATTTTTAAATTCTAACGTTTTTATTTGTAAAGATACGTCATAAGAGCTTAACTCAACTCCAAAAATTAGTTTATGAGTAAATAATTGGTCAAGTTTATATAAGAAGATCGTCAGTTCATTTTCCAATCAATGTGAAATTCCAAATCAACTCTAACACATCCTTCATGTCCAGACTCCAGAGACAACTAGAGCATGAACCAACAACACAAATAAGGATGAACATGATTCTGATACCATATAAAAATATGACATATACATCTAACCCAACCCTAAAAATAACTAGTTAATCTTAATTAATTGGTAACACTTTATATTTATATTTATATATATATATATGTCTTCTTTTACTACTTTTTGAGTTTTGTTTATAATAAAGGTAGAATGATAATATTATTTTTACTATACTATAACTAAAATAATAAAAGATTCATGAAACTTGTACATCACAAGTTGAGACTTACGTTTTGCTCTATATTAATTAAGTATAACAATCCGCTTTATGTCCTCACCTTTAAAACACTGATACCAACAACCACTCCTCAGTCCTCATTAATTATATTGGTCGATTGGAGGAGCATTCTTTTAAGATTGAAAATTACGCCATCTTGAATATTCAACCACACGTTATCCATCAAAATGATTTTACGTCATCGTTATTACATCATTCATATATAATGACTGACTTGTGCATCTAATTATGGAATCCTTTAATGAAGGACACCCTGGCTTTCTACAAAATTATACTACGTTTGTTTTAATTTATTGGGGAAATGTACAAGTACCCCTTTAGACTATGATCGAAATTCCAGAAACACATCTTAATTAAACTAAGGTCATATTATCCCCTAAACCCATTTTTTTGTAATTTTATGCACCTTTTAGGCTTATGTGGCATCCAAATATCTCTCACGCGCCTCAATTGCGTGGAGTCACGGAGTGTGCCACATAAGATAAAAGATGTACAAAATTACAAAAATAATAAGTTCAAGGAGGTAATAGGACCTTATTTTAGTTAGGGTGTGTCTCTGAGATTTTGGTCATAGTATAGGGGGTACTTGTGCCTTATTCCTAATTTATTTATCTGATTTTGAACTAACATAAAATGTAAGAAAATAAAGAAGATTTTTAAATTAGTGATCTTAAACTAAAATATATTAAAATGATCTTTTAATTTTGTGGTTTTAAACATGTCATTAGAAAATTTGAAATAATCTAAGTGTGCTTCTCATACTCCAAATAGTTTAAGTTTGAAACTAAAAAAAAAAAAAAGATAGTTTAGGCGCGTTTTTAACATTGTACAAAAAAAATCTTGATATGTTAAAAGTAATAAATAAACGGAAAAAAATATTTTTGAAATAATGAATAGATAAAAATGAACAGAGAAAATATATATAAAAAAAAAAGTGATATTTTTTGTAAATAAATAAATAATTGGAAAGTTTGAAGTCAAACTAAGAGATACTAGTAATTCTACATGTATTGTTTCGTAGATTTTACACAAATCTCATAGTGTTAAGAGTTAATTATATCTTATTTATTCTCTTTTTGAAATTACAAAAATCCCTTAAACTTGGTGAAATCTGGATCATCCCAAAACGTCCCGATACATCACATTCCGGTTTCGGATACATCCTTCAACGTCCTGATACATCAAGTCTCGGTTTCGGATACATCACTCAACGTCATGATACATCACATACGTCCTGACACATTGCATAAAGTGATTTACCCAACCGATACATTGCACAAAGTAATGTCCTGATTCATCGTAAAGTGACGTATCCGACCGGTACATCACGTAAAGTGATATATTCGATCGATACATCACATAAAGTGATGTATCCGACTTATGCATCTCGTAAAGTATAATTTATTGTAATTTTTTCAAATGGTTGGAATCTTAGAAAATATAATAAAATTTGTTGTTTATTTAAGTATTTTTTTCTTCCTATTTGTTGTTTTTCCTAATTAGGTGTTTTAGCTTTTCAACAATAAAGAAAAAATTAATTAAAAGTTTAATTACCTTTTTTCATAATTAGGTGATTTTAGATAGAGACATTAAATTAATGAGTTCAATAATCAAACGTCTAAGGCATTCGTCATTTTGCTTGCGACATTTTCCACAACGTCAATGACATCATAACATATTGATTAATTACGTAGTCAACTACCAAAAATTCCACTATATAAACAGCATAAAAAACGCCTCCAAATAATCAACCTCTAAAAATTCCAATTTGGAAATTTCATAGGCATTTACATATTTTCTCCAAAAAAATTTGTACGATGGAGGTGCAAAAGAGGAAAAGAATAGATGATGATAATGAAGAGATTGATAATAAAGAGGTGAAAGTTACGAAAGAGGACGAAGAAAATAATAAGGGGACGATAGTAGATGATGATGAAGTGGAAGAATTCTTCGCGATCCTAAAAAGGATACGTGTGGCTATGAAGTATTTTGATGAAAAAGCTAAAATCGTCGGTGGTGATAGTGGTGGTGGGAAGAAGTTGATGGCCGCGGAGAAACCGCGGAATCCAGCTTTGTTGCCGGAAGATTTTGAAGGACAAGAATGTGTTGAGGACAATGGATCTTAAGCCTACCTCTCCATCTTTGATTTTAATTTCCATTTCTAACTTCTAAGTATAGTAAATGTTCATGAGCAAGATGTTGAAGGAAGAGATAAATGATTCATATTTTGTTTCAATTTATTTAACATAATTTACCTTAAAACAAACGTTGAAGGAAAAAATAATATTTTGGTAATTCGTGATCTTAAATATCACTGAATTTATATTGCTATAAAAGCATGCATGATATTGATTAAATTAAGGATAAAATGAACAATTGAATGCTAAATTGGAAAATATGACATTTTTCTAAAACGGCACAAGGAAATAGTGTCACTAAAAATGAAATAAAGGAATCTGATCCGTCCTAGAGTAAATATCCTCGACACATTTCATGAATTTTGCCTTAAAATGATTCACCTTCTTGACACCATTTGTAGAAGTTGGGTCATCATCTAGTTATGTTGCGAAAGTTGCATCATTATATTGGATTTATTGTACGTGAAATCAAGAATTTTATCATGGTCTCAAGATTAATTCGAGTCATTTCTATGACTTTGGTTATAATTGCCGTCTTCATGTCATCAAGGGTTGGATATTCGGTGAATCGTGATTGTCATCCAATTGAGCATTTCTTTCCTGGATCTCGCTCCCATTATATACAAATGAGGGATAGGTATCGAAGTATTTAAAGATAAACCTACGGCACTTTTTTCGTGGATCTCGCTCCCATTATATATAGAACTATTAGGAATGAGAAAAAATAATAAATAAAAACAAATAAATGATCGCCGGGAGAAATGGTAGTTTAAATATTGGAGTAATTAAATTTTATGTGATGTTATAACTTTGATATAAATAGAGACTACGAAAAATTAATTTCTTTTGAATTTTGTGAGTTTAAAAATCAAAGACATTATTTACGTAGGCATTTTAGTCAACTCCCAAAATTCCACCAAAAAAGCTATACACGTGAAATGACTCTATAATAATCAATCTCTATAAATTCCAAAATTTGGAAATTTCATAGTCATTTGCACATTTTCTACACTTTTCGATAATTCCTTTGCCAGAGCAAAAGAAAACAATTGAAAATTTTAAACGCACAAAAAAGTCAATATCTTTTTGTTTGATTTGGTTTTAGATTTAAATTTTACAAATTGATATATAATTTGATATGGTTTGTTTTTGAGCAAAAAATAATCGAAAATCATGAATCAAATCGATTATATAAATACATATTTGAAAATGATAATTACACCTATATTGCATTTTATATTTTTTAAAAAATTTTAATATACGGTACATATAAATCTTGGAGGAAAAACAGACACAAGTTAAATGACGACGTCAAGAAAGATATATGTTCACTTGACTTCACCCGTAAAACTGTGTTGCAGTTTAAGACCAGATACTAGGACATGGGCCAAACCCTCTCTAAGAAGTGATTGCTAAGCCCAATGAATATGCCTAAGCAATTGTCCCTATTATATTAGGGCAACTTTCACATATAGTTTACATAAAAATCGTATTTGTATGTTATAGTTATAGTTTACATAATTGCGCTCCATAACAAATTTTATGTTTGCTATGGAGCTTTTGATTTGTATAATTCGCTACAAACTTCCAATTTTATACAAATTGTTCAGTTTTGTATAAATTCATTTATACATTGTAATTTGTATAATAAGATCTGTATTTGTATAATTATAAGTGTATAGGACGAAAATATATGTATTTGTATTTGTATATACACTTTTCTCTCGTTTTATACAAACACAAACGCATTTTATACATTTTATACCGAAATGTATAAAATGGCTAATTGTATACCGAAAATGGCTAATTGTATACCGAATCAGATGGCAAAAAAAGGGATGTTTGCTGTGAATTACAATTAAAATAAACTATGGCTATAACATTTAATTTGAATTAATAATTTGTTATTTCATACAATTTTCCCTTAAAATAATGAGGAACTTTCACATATAACCACTCAAAAATAGCCTAATTACTCTCCATAGCTATAGTTTGATAATTACAATTTGTGGCTACATGTTATAGGGAGGAGAGAGGCGAGCGAGGCTGGGAGAGAGAGGGCAAAGAGTGGGAGAGAGGTGAATTGTATACGTATATCGGTTAGATAATTGTATATTATACATATGTATTTGTATATATGGCAAGGGAGATTGGAGAGGGAGGAGAGAGGCGAGCGAGATTGGGAGAGGAAGGAGAGAGGTGAGCGAGATTGGGAGAGGGAGGAGAGAGGTGAGCGAGATTGGAAGAGGGAGGAGAGAGGGCAGAGAGTTGGAGAGAAGTGAATTATATATGTATATCGGTTAGATAATTGTATATTATACATATGCATTTGTATATATGGCAAGCGAGATTGGGAGAGGGAGGAGAGAGGCGAGCGAGAGAGGGCAGAGAGTGGGAGAGAGGTGAATTGTATATGTATATCAGTTAAGATAATTGTATATTATACATATGTATTTGTATATTCTGGTGAATTATACATATACCAACGTGGCTAATTATACAAACTCGAAGTCATCCCACGTAATTAATGTATAATGTTAGTCGCGAGTGGTAATTATAGAAAAATATAGCTATGATGAGTAATTAAGTAGTATAAGTTTGCTTAACCGTGTAATTTTCCCTATAAATATTGACACAACAAATTATCTATATATATCTGAAATGACGGTATTTAAAAAAAAAACATAATTTCGAGATACTTTGAGATTTTATAGTAGATACTGTTGACACCCAATTTTGGACCTCCACAATATATATTAATTATCGAGCTTCTTCAATTTCAAACGATTTAAAATAATTAGTTTTATAAAAGTAATAATAATAATATAGTTTGCAAGTTATTTTAACTAGTTTTGTCACTTTTATAATTTTTAGATAGTATATTTGTTTTACGTAATTATGTGTATAATTAGTGTTTCTTAAATATTTGAAAATCGTCTCAAAGTGATTTTAATTTTTAGTAAGTATTTTGTTAAATTAGTTTAGTTTAAATTATGGTTATAATTTTGAATCATTAATTTACAATTAAGTTAATTATTTTATTTCGTTAAGATCAAGAAACTCGTTAATTAATTAACGTTAATATATTTTATTTAAATTCTAGCCGGATTCACTAAATCAACTCAATTCGGTTATGTTTTAAATTTCATATGACCATAATTGTAATTTATTTAGTCAT